>NW_015175444.1:235988-247564 GCF_001447785.1 Gekko japonicus
AAGGGGGGGGGGCCCAGCCACAAAAGGGCTGCTACAGGAGGGGGGGCCCAGCCACAAAAGGGCTGCTACAGGAGATGGGGCCAGCCACAAAATGGCTGCTACAGGAGGTAGGGGCCAGCCACAAAAGGGCTGCTACAGGAGGTGGGGCCAGCCACAAAATGGGTGCTACAAGAGGTGGGGCCAGCCACAAAATGGCTGCTACAGGAGGTGGGGCCAGCCACAAAAGGGCTGCTACAGGAGGTCGGGGCCAGCCACAAAAGGGCTGCTACAGGAGGTAGGAGCCAGCCACAAAAGGGCTGCTACAGGAGTTGGGGGCCAGTCATGAAATGGGTGCTACAGGAGGTGGGGCCAGCCACAAAATGGCTGCTACAGGAGGTGGGGGCCAGCCACAAAAGGGCTGCTACAGGAGGTGGGGGCCAGCCACAAAAGGGCTTCTACAGGAGGTTCGGCCAACCACAAAACGTCTGCTACAGGAGGTGGGGCCAGCCACAAAATGGCTGCTGCAGCTTACCATCCCTCACACAGTGAAGATTCTTATGCTGTGGTGGCATCTGCCGCCGAAGAAACTCTTTTAAAATCCACACAGCCAATCAGATCTCCAGTGGCCAATCAGAAGCCTTGCTGGGTAAAAGACCAAACTGGCCCCACCCATTTTTTTCTCTCCGGCCCCCACTTGGAGGTTGGTAACCCTACCTAGATCCTAATCCGACACTCTGACAACTACACAATGCTGATAGTGCAATATCACGAGAGGGAGGGCAGGAAGGGTTGCCTCAGTGCTTAGTTCATGTGGCCCTTTCTTATACGCCCAGGGAAAGGACGATCGCCACGTTGGGGCCAGGAAGCCATTTTTCTCCAGGCCAGTTTGGCTGGAGATCCTGGAGGGTTTCTATTTATTTATTTATTTATTTATTAGATTTATATACTGCCCTCCCCAAACAGGCTCAGGGCGGTGTACGACAATTAAAATAATACAGTTAAAACAATGTTAAAATAACGGTTTGCACATAATACTGTAATATCATAAAATACCATGTAAACAAGGAAATCGGATAGTGAAACAATCCAGTATCTAATCAGATGTCCAGTTAGGACCAGGCCGCTGGTGGGCAACTGGCCGAAAAAAGCCGGGAGGGTCCATCTTCTGGGTGTGGAACAGCGGTCCCTGGGGGTGTGGAGGGGGAGGTATTTGTGAATTTCCTGCATTGTACAGGGGGTTGGTCTAGATGACCCTGGAGGTCCCTTCCATGGTTCTGTAACTATCCAGTGATACGTGGGTGCAATATACAGTTCTGTGTCCATCAACATTTGTGACCATCATCATGCAAATTGGCCCTTTTCCGTCGTAAGTCTGAGGCAGGTCAAACAACGCTCTTTCCCATTTTTATGGATTCCAGTTCGGGACCAGACCGAGCTCTCTGATGGGATTCTGATTTGACGGGAAACAAGGGGCGTTTTGATCAGTCCTTCCAGAACAACCTGTGGTCCTTAATAGAGCTCTCCCAGGGGGAATCTGGCATTTCGGATGCCGGGAGGCGTTTCGTAGCAGGTATTCATCTGTGCGCGCCGCGCGTTTGCATTTCCATCTTTTTGATTTTCCCGTGGGTGTGTTTACTTCCCTCCCTCCCTCTCCCCCTCCTTTCCAAGCCATCCATCTGTCTCAGAGCGGCTAAAAAGGCCTGTTATTCATAAAATGACTGTAATTAGCAAATGGAGAGGAACTTCATTCATATAGATCCAGTTTCCCTTCTTCAGGGATCCCAAGTTCCAAGCTTTTATTCTCTGCTTGCCGGAATGGTCTGTTCGGCACCCGGAGGCCAACAGGACAGCCAAGTGTTAGGTGACTTTGTCATTAAAAATCTCTTAGAGTTGCCAAGTCCTAACTTTGAAATAGCGAGGGAGTCCTGAGTACTGTCTGGGAGGTCTTTGGCGCACGTGCTTTGCGCGCACCACAATGACGTCACCCGGAAGTGACGTCATCACACTGGGCACGTCACCGGGCGACTCTCTAGCAACAAGCCTAAGGAACTCTATGGTACCATAGAGTTTTCAGGCTGGTTGCTAGAGCGTCGCCCGGCGACATGCCCAAGGTGATGACGTCATCATGCTGGGCACGTTGGCCTAATCTGGCCAATTTGGGGGTCGGGTTCCCCCCGTTGGCCGGATCTGGACCGGCGGGTTGAAAGCCCTTTCAGCAGGAAAGCCCCCTCCCCCCTCCCTGGGGGGACCTGGCAACCCTACAGATAGTCCAAATTCAGAGGCCCAAATTGTCCTGTCTCGGATGCCGTCCCATGGATTGCCACCTGCGTTTCCCAGGTGCCCCCCCCCCGGGCCCCAACTATCCTACCTCTTTTTGTGTTGTTGCTTAAGAACATAAGAGAAGCCATGTTGTGACAGATCAATGTCCTATCCGACCCAGCTTCCAGAAGCCAACCAAGCTTCCCTAGGGCTGCCGATTTCTAAGTGGGGCCTGGAGATCTCCCAGACCAAAGAGATCAGTTCCCCTGGAGCAGGGGTGGCCAGACTGTGGCTCGGGAACCGCATGCGGCTCTTTCACACATATTGCGTGGCTCCCGGCAGGGCAGCCGGGGAAGCGAAGGGGAAGCCCTCCCTGGGGGGACCTGGCAACCCTACAGATAGTCCAAATTCAGAGGCCCAAATTGTCCTGTCTCGGATGCCGTCCCATGGATTGCCACCTGCGTTTCCCAGGTGCCCCCCCCCCGGGCCCCAACTATCCTACCTCTTTTTGTGTTGTTGCTTAAGAACATAAGAGAAGCCATGTTGTGACAGATCAATGTCCTATCCGACCCAGCTTCCAGAAGCCAACCAAGCTTCCCTAGGGCTGCCGATTTCTAAGTGGGGCCTGGAGATCTCCCAGACCAAAGAGATCAGTTCCCCTGGAGCAGGGGTGGCCAGACTGTGGCTCGGGAACCGCATGCGGCTCTTTCACACATATTGCGTGGCTCCCGGCAGGGCAGCTGGGGAAGCGAAGGAGAGGCGTGCCTCTCTGATTGGTCCTCCCTTCCCCAGCCAGTATTCCCCTCCCTGGGTAGGCTTGAGGTGGGGGGAAGCAGAGAAAGAAAGCAACTTGAACCCCACCTCGGCATGCGCGTCACCAGGAAGTGACGTTATGACACCGGGCACGCTGGGGGCGGGGCCACGGTCATCCGAGGGAAAACTCTATGGTTTTCCCTCCGATGGTCGTGGGCCCGCCCCCAGTGTGCTCGGCGTCATATCGTCACTCCCTGGTGACATGCGTGCGGCGCATGTGCGCGCTCCAGCCGCAGACTGGGAGTCCCCCGGTAAGGAGATTTTTCCGACTTGGCAACCCTAACAATAACTGTCTTTAATTCTGATCTCCAGCTAGGAAGTCTTTTTTTCCGTTTTCTACCTATCTGCAGCTGCTGTTATCTCGAAGTGCTTTCCGTCCTCGTACGCACGGCCTTCATATCTGAGCAGCACAGAAGAATGGGAGATTTACTCGTTTATTAAGAAACAAAATGAATGTTAAGAAACTGTCCCACTTCTGAAGGAAGTTATCTGTCAAAGGAAGTGAGTGAGGAGGGTGGGACATGAATAACGATCCCGGGTCTACTTGCTCTAGAATAACCACAGAAAAAGGGGGAAATATCTAAACTGCTGGGGTGCCTTCAGGACATGATTTACAGAGGCCCCTCACCTCTTTGAGCCTGCAGGCACCTTTGGAACCCTGACATGGAATGGCGGCCACAAAATGGCTGCCGCAGAAGGCAGAGGCAGTGTGACGTGCCTCTCCTGGGTGTCGGGGTAGGGGGGTTCCCACCGGTAGTCGTGGTGTCGGGCTGGGTTGCGCTGGCAGTTGGGGTGGAGTCAGAAAAGGGAGCTGCGGTGGAACCTCAGAATGGCAGGGAACGGGGTTAGCAGCACCCTTCAGGTTCCTCTGCCCCGTAAGCTGGAGATCACTCGCCCTAGCTCTCTGTCTCTAGCCGTCGTGTGTAGTGTCTCCTTCTCACGTTCTTCCTCCCTGGCCCTCTCCAAGAGCCCCTCTTTTTATTTCCCACACTCCCCTGCCAGCGTCGCCCATCTTCCCCGTCTCCCTCCTCCCCCATCCGGCCCCGCCCTGATTTATAGGCCAGGACGCTCCTCGGGCGTCTGGGGTGTGGTCAGTGGTGGGCCGGCGGCAGTCTTCTTGGCCTGGGACCGTGCCACTGTGGCTGGCTTCTGTTGTCGCCCCGTGGGGCCTTCTTCGTGCCTCTCAAGGGAGGGGCTCCACAGGGTTCGCTGGGCAGGTCTCGCCCTGCCAGCACTGTACGTCTTGCCTGAGCTCTTGGGAGTCGCCCCGTCGTGCTGCGTCCTTTGTGGGGGTTGTGCCGTCGATCCTCCCCGGCTCGTCCGCCGTTCCTGGGGTGAGTTGGTGTGCGGGTATGCCTCTGGGGGTGTGAAGGATCGTCCCGGGGCCGGTGGACCAGGACAGCCAGCTATACAATGGCTGCCACGGCTTATCTTCTGTCACACAGTGAAGATCCTTCTGCTGTGGCGGCAGCTGAGCAACATTTTTTTAAAAAACCTACACAGTCAATCAGATGTCCAATGGCCAATCAGAAACCTTGCTGGGCAAAATCCCCCCCTGGCCCCACCCACTTTCTAAAAACACTTGGCGGGCACCAGGAAAGGTGTTAGTGGGTATTATGGTGCCCACAGGCACCGTGTTGGGGACCCCTGATTTAGGATGTTACCAGTTGTGGCATTATCAATATCCCACAATATCCCACATTCATAATACAGAGCCTATACAGAGACTGCCTTATATAAAGGTGGTCCGGACCATCTACCCTACGTGGAGTTGGATGGGACTCCAGTATCATCTATCCAGTTTTTACGGAGGGTCTGGATTATTGCTCGCCGTCTTAAACTGTTTAGTGGTTTTCCCAGCGTCAGGGTCTTCTTCAGTGAGTGCTCCCTTCTCATTTGGTGGCCAAAGTTTTTTTACTTAAAATATAAACATGCTTAAAACATCAGCGCTCTTGCAATATCTTGTTTATTTAACAGTGTCTGATAACTGACACCTCTTGCTCTGAATCATTGCATCAAAATGTCTGTGCTGTTGCAATCTTGAGTATGCTGTTCAGCTGTGTGTATCTGTAAGCTGCAAACCTACAATGACGCAGCAGCAGCAGAACTGGAAGAAGAAGCAGAAGACAGCCAGTTCCACTGCGGGCCTGATAGAAGCCCTCCGGGGCCCTCATCTGGCCCCTGGGCCGCATGTTTGACACCCCTGGCATAAATAGTTGTTCTCGCCTCATCATCATCATCATCATCATCATCATCATCATTATTATTATTATTATTATTATTATTTCTGAATCGCCCCATCCCCGAGTACACAGAGCTCTGGGCGGTTTACAACAGATTAAAACATACAAAAATACTGATTAAAATCAACAGATCAATTAGTCCTAATTTCACAATCTCCAGATGGTGTCTATAGAGTGCTGGACTGGATGGGCCATTGGCCTGATCCAACATTGGCTTCTCTTATGTTCTTATGTTCCTGGATAGCCCAGACTAGGCCGATCTTGTCAGCTCCCAGCTACTAAGCAGGGTCAGCCTTGGTTAGTACTTGGATGGGAGACCACCAAGGAAGCCCAGGGTCTCTGTGCAGAGGTGGGCAATGGCAAACCACCTCTGCTGGTCTCTTGGCTTGAAAACCCTCATGGGATCAGAAGAAGAAGAAGAAGAAGAAGAAGAAGAAGAAGAAGAAGAAGAAGAAGAAGAAGAAGAAGAAGAAGAAGAAGAAGAAGAAGAAGAAGAAGAAGTAAAGAGCCCAGGGGGCGGGCACATGCAACAAGCCCCACCCCCTGTTCCCAGCAGCCCTCAGTCAGAGCAAGAAGCAGCCAGGTAAGTTGCAGAGCTTCCCCCAGAGAGGGATTAAAATGCGGATAGCCTTAAGAAGAAGGCAGCTTAAGAAGAAGACGGCAATGACAAAGAGGAAGAGGAGGAGACTCAGAAACTGCTTTTTTTTCCACTTGGAGTCTTAGAGGGGCTTACAAACTCCTTTCCCTTCACCTCCCCACAACAGACACCCTGTGAGGTAAAAGAAGAAGAAGAAGAGATTGGATTTATACCCCACACTTTACTACCCGAAGGAGTCTCAGAGCGGCTTACAAACTCCTTTCCCTTCCCCTCCCCACAGCAGACACCCTGTGAGGTAGGTGGGGCTGAGAGAGCTCTGACAGAAACTGCTTTTTTTTCCACTTGGAGTCTTAGAGGGGCTTACAAACTCCTTTCCCTTCCCCTCCCCACAACAGACACCCTGTGAGGTAAAAGAAGAAGAAGAAGATATAGGATTTATACCCCGCCCTTCACTACCCAAAGGAGTCCCAGAGCGGCTCACAAACTCCTCTCCCTTCCCCTCCCCACAACAGACACCCTGCGAGGTGGGTGGGGCTGAGAGAGCTCTTGACAGAAACTGCTCTTTTTTCAAGGACAGCTGTGCCAGAGCTTCTGACTGACCCAAGGTCACATCAGCAGGTGCAAGTGGAGGAGTGGGGAATCAAACCGGGTTCTCCCAGATTAGAGTCCGCGCACTTCACCACTGCACCAAACTGGCTCTCATAAGGAGGTTGTGTACTGTGGTTAATACTTAGACGGCAGACCACCAAGGAAGTCCACGACTGCTATGCAGAGGCAAACCACCTCAAACCAACTCTGACCTTGAAAACCCTACGGGGTTGCCACATTTGTCTCGGGCTTGACGGCAAAGTCCACCGCCACCAGGTTAGACCGAGAGCGCGTGCGCCATGCCCAAACGCCATCTCACCACAGGGATTCGAACCCAGGTCTCCCAGACCTTCGCCCGACTCTCTAACCACTACGCCACCTTCCCCCAGCGGCCTAAACCCTCTCGTTTATTGCTTAATTGGACCTGTGACTCCCACTCGGCTTGGGTTTGTCCTTCTCCACGGAGGCTTCTAATGAGAGGGGAAGGAAACGTAAAGGACAAATTGAAACGAGAGCTGGTCGGCCTGAAAGGAAGAATTGCATCTATTATGAAACGAAATCTCTTTTGAGTAGCTGCTAGAATGCATTAAAATTGTCCCAGGCGTTGTAGCAAAAGCCGGGCGTATAATGGCGGCGCCGGAGTGCGCTGCGGTGACAGTCAATATTGTGCCCCCCAAGCCGGCGCTCGTTATTCTTTGGGAAACTTGTGCATTTGGTGAGAGATCAAAAGATTTACATATCCTATGGAGTGCTTTAGGGAACGGCTTGCTGTGCGTTTTAAATGCGCAACGTTCCACAGCCATTTAAATACCGATTTCATTTCTGTCTTGGAGGGAGAGAGAGAGAGAGAGAGAGAGAGAAAGAGGGAGGGAGGGAGAGAGAGAGAAAACGACAAGCTTGAGTCCCACATTTCATTTCCTCAACACGACAAACGGCTCTCTTCCCTTTTCGGGGGTAAAACAATTATATGATTTAATTTCAGCGCATTTTTGCTTTGCAAAGCATGGAATGAAAGCTGAAAGGGAGGAAGAGGAAGATGAGGAAGCAGAAGAAGAAGAAGATCCCATGTGGAAGGGATCTACGTGTTCTGGTTGATCACAAGCTAAGCATGAGCACCCACCACCTCCCGAGGCAGCCTGTTCCACTGCTCAACCACTCTTACAGTTAGGAAGTCTCTCCTGAGCTTTAGCCGGTAACGACTCCCTTGTAATTCTCACCCATTAGATCTAGTCTTGCAATCCGGAGCAAGAAAGAATAGATCTGCTCAATCTTCTACATGGCAGCCCTTCAGATACTTGAAGACTGCAATCATGTCCCCTCTAAGCCTTCTCTTTCCCAGGCTAAACATACCCAACTCTTTCAGCCTTTCCCCACAACACTTGGATTCCAACCCTCTCACCATCCCGGTTGCCCTCTTCTGGACACGCTCGAGCTAACTCATGAATCATAGAATGTTAGAGTTGGAAGGGGTCTTGCAGGTCATCTAGTCCAACCCCCTGCACTCTGCAGGAGCATAGCTGAAAGATAGCCCTACATACCGGTACCTACACCGGTACCTACACAGCAAGAGAGAATAGATCCGCTCCATCTTCTACATGACAGCCCTTCAAATACTTGAAGACTGCAATCATGTCCCCTTTAAGCCTTCTCTTTCCCAGGCTAAACATACCCAACTCTTTCAGCCTTTCCTCGTAAGACTTGGATTCCAACCCTATCACCATCCTGGTTGCCCTCTTCTGGACACGCTCGAGCTCGTCAACATCCAAAACTGGACACAGGACTCCAGCTGAGGCCTGACCATAGCAGAATAGAGCGGAACTACCACCTCCCGTGATCTGGACACAAGGCTTCTGTTAATGCATCCTAAGATTGCATTAGCTTTCTTCACAGCCACATCGCACTGCAGTCTCATGTTTGGTCAAATGACCGTAACAGTAAAGAACTGAGCTGATATTCAGAGGTATACTGCTTCTGAATATGGATGTTCCATTCAGCCATTTTGGCTAAAAGTCATCAATGGACCTGACCCTCGGCAGATTTTTCTATCATCTCCACATCTGCCTTCAGTGTGAAGATCGACCCTGTCTTCCCCCCCAAGGTTATTATTTTTCGTTTCACGTCAGCCAGTTTTTCTTTCCCCCCTTCACGTCTTGGCAAGTAGTCATGGGTGAACTTGAAGAAAGGCTGGAAAGGTGGGGGGGAGTCTTTTCTTGTTTATACACAAGGAGCAGGGACGACTCGCAAATCGGACACCAACGGCTCGTGTGTGCTCCTAACACCATGCACGTCCCCCTCCGAAGGTAGCAAAGGGAATCCCTCTTTAATGAGGCATAAGTCTGTTGCGATTACGGCTTATTCTGTCTAAATATTGATTCTCATAACGCTTTCTAAGGAAGGATGTACCGCAGAGCCTATAAATGCAGCCACAAAGACAGCGGAATATGGGGGCGGGGGGGAAACCATTTCCCCATTCTCATTTTAAAAAGAGAGAGAGAGAAAACTCAATGCAATAATCAAAGACCCACTCATTATTTACAGCACCCAGCCAGCCAGCTCAAGAGAGACGGCCTTTCTTCTTCTCCTGAACTTTCAACTTCAGACAGGGACGTGTTCCTTTCGTCCTCTCGAGCTCAGCTGGTGGACGGAGAAGAGCAGGATCCAAGCGGCTGGCGAGAAGGTGAAACAGCCTCATGGTCTAGGAGCCATGTCCAAGAAGCTGTCTAGCAAAAACCCCATTGAAGAATGGCTGCTGGGGCCTTCGACCTGCAGCTGCAGGTAGAAATCGAACCGAGCGGTGCCCACGGATCCTAATCCTAGCCTGAGGAATCCGAAAGAGGGAAGGGACTCGCCGCTCTCCAGTGGTGGTTTTGCAAGAACTGGGGACAAGAGAGAGAGAGAGGATGGAGAGGACACTTATTAGTAGAGGTCATTTTGGGGGGGAACGCAGGGGAACGCAGGTCCCCGGGTGAGGTGCAGGGGGGCAGGGCGCATGATGAAGCCCCGCCCCCTGCTTCCGGCTGCCCTGCTTCCAGCCCTCATTCAGCCAAGAGGAGGCAGGAGAAGAGGGAGGGTAAGTTGCTTCCTCCCCGCCTCTCCCCACCCCTGCCTGCCTGGGGCCAGGGAGGGCCTGGCGGGGCTTCCTCGCACTCCCGCTGGCCTTGCAGGTCCACCGCCGGGCCCCTGATGTCAGGGGGTGTGGCATATGCTAATGAGTTATGCTAATGAGTTCCCCTAGCTCTTTTTCTACGAAATGACCCCTGCTTATTAGTGAAAGGGGTACTTTGAAAGTCAGGCCAAAAGGGCAGTTCTCCAGATTTTGGTGGTGCATCCCACATCTGCAGTAAGGAGTGGTACCAGGGAACAGCGATGGTGCGACCTCATTTGGAATACTGTAATGTATTCAATAGCTGCCATTGCAATACATGAATCATCTAATTGACTTGCCATGTAAAGCTTCGTCCTGGGCTAGGATCCAAATCCATTCAATCCCATTGCTAGCCCAGGAAGAACCAACCAATCACTGGTCAGCAAGCTCCCTGAGCGGGAACGTCCGTGATTGGTCCTTATGTATACAACCTTATTGGTTGATAATTGTATAGTAGGCGTGGCTACATGAGCCGGGAGAGTTTGAAAGCAGAGAAATGTAAGAGCTGTTCTGGGTATCAGATGTTGATCCGTGTTGGAGTTGTGTTCGAGTTGTTGAATAAAGCTGAATCTTTGCTGAATCACTCCCCGACTTGTGTGAGCAGGGCATGGGAAGGATGCATGGACAGGAAGTAGACAGTCACACACACACACACACATATCCGCTGGTGTACATATAATTCTATTTTGGTCATGGACTCCCCTGAACATTCCAACACGCTCCAAAATCAGTTCGCTCTCTGTTCTGTCATTCAGAGGGGTCTCCCTATCCACTGGCTGCTTTGCCTGAGTCCTGCCTCCAACATTCTAAACAGTTTGCTCTTCCTCCCCCCCCATAGCCAGTCAGAACACAGAGGTCATTTGCATATGCAGCCCCATTGGCCTCTGCCTCGGAACACAGAGGTCATTTGCATATGCGGCCTCACTGGCCTTTCCCTCTAACATTCTAAACAGTTTGCTGTTGATCTTCTGAGGTAAAATAAATTTCCCCTTCGTGTCTGTTGGGGGAAACCATTGTTGCCAATCTCCAGGTGAGGGCTGAAGATCACTCAGGATTACAACTGCTTTCCAGATGGCAGAGATCAGTTCCCCTGGAGAAAATGGTGGACTCTGTGTCCTTATATCCTGCTGAGATGGCCCCTGTATAGTGGGCTGACCGCATGGCTTCCAGTTCTTCTGAGTCAGAAGAGAGAACCTTCTCTTGCCCTCTTCCCTTGAACTGGATCAATCTGGCTTGAATTTTGTATCCTCCTCCTCAGACCATGACGCAGTATGGCGTTTGCGGCTCGACGTGCCTTCCCTTCACCTGTTGAATCGCCACGAGTTGACAGATGGTGTAGTTGGCATGACTTTAAAATATTTGAATTTTAAAAAAAGGTTTCTGGCGTGGCTATTTGTGGGGCGTGGCTTATAATTAAGGGGGCAGGGGCCCAAATGCCCCGCCACAGCTACGGGCCTGAGGCCCCTTGGGATTTCTCTGCCTGGGGGCCCTGATGATCTGCAGCTGGCCCTGTTCAGAAAATTTTACTTCCCCTTTTTGCAATGCTCATTAAGAATGTAAGAACATAAGAGAAGCCAACGTTGGATCAGGCCAGTGGCCCATCTAGTCCAACACTCTGGGTCACACAGTGGCCAAAAATAGCAGGTGCTATCAAGAGGTCCAGCAGTGGGGCCAGGACACTAGAAGCCCTCCCACTGTTGCCCCCCCAAGCACCAAGAAGACAGAGCATAGAACCATAGAATGTTAGCGTTGGAAGGGACCTTGCAGGTCATCTAGTCCAACCCCCTGCACTCTGCAGGAGCATAGCTGAAAGACAGCCCTACTTACCTACATACCTACAACATACCCAAAAGATGGTCATCCAGCCTCCGCTTTAAAACGGCCAGCTAAGTAGCATCCACCACCTCCCGATGCAGACAGTTCCCACTTGCCCCAGCCTGAGAGTTCCTAT
>NW_015175445.1:0-1647 GCF_001447785.1 Gekko japonicus
AACATCCAGTTCAGAACAGTAATGTGAAATGTGTGTGTTCAAGTTCAAACTGCTGTTACATCACACATATATGCACATGGATGGAGCCATTAGAGAGCCATTTGCAAATGTTTAATGTTTACTGTTTACTGAGAAACAATCCACCATCTCAATATTCTTTTTTGGTAAGCCCTGGCTACATTCCCCCTGGGCCAAGCCCATTCACAATAATCAGGCTCCAGTCTCACAACAATATTATCTGTGCCTGACTAGATGGGGTTGCAGTAAAGACATGATGGGGAGATAAAATTAATTCAATCTTTAAAATTAACAGCACAATCTTAAACAGATTTGTGCTAGTCTATGTCCATTCATATCCATGGGTTTAGAAGGACATACCTCTACTTAGGATGACAGTGCCAATGTCTTGCGTTCCAGTATCATTATACGGGATTGGTTCCTGGATTTTTACAATTCTTCATTCAAAGAATAATACAGACATACCTGCCAGTATAACAATGAGGCAAACAGCAAAGATATCAGGGTATTCAGCCAATCCAGGAGAGTTTATGGACATGTGGGTGCTGAAAAAGACCCCCATTCTTTTGCCCAGGAGTTCATCAAATGTAGCACTCCAAGCTCTGGCCACACTGGAGGTTCCTGTAGAGAGTCAGCCAGTTAAACAAGATGGTAATGTCAGAGATGGATAGAATATGAAAATGAGGGATTTTAGAGAGTCTCACCATCTGTTTAAATAACATATATGAAGGTGTACGGAACATCAATATTCACATTATATACTGTGCCCTTCTAAAATTATCTTTCAAAAGAGATATGTTAGTGCTAAAAACTGGACAAATAACCATTATTCATGTAAAGCAAGGAAGAATAGACCATTTCCCCCCCTTGTCCTATGTTCTCGCATCTTCCTTCTTTGTTACATTATGCTGCATCTGGTTCCATCTTTTCTCAATTTCTTACAGTAATTTTTCACAACCACTTTGCCTATGGACAGAGTGCTTATTTTACAAACATGCTTAAGTTGCCTGTATTTTGCCCACACTAAACCAGTGGAATAAAGCTCCTGAAACAAGCTCGGGTCACTGTTAAGTGTGCCATTACTAAATCTACTTTTGAAGATTTGTGACCATGCACCCCAAACTTTTATAACCATAGCAGAAGCTCCAAAACCCAACTAAAATCATGTGGAATCTAAAGACCAAGTAGCATGACCCCCTCCATCTTGCAGACCTCTGGTTTATCAATAAAACCACAATAGGAGAGCAGAAGGTTCCAGCCAGTGATGAATGCCCACAGCTCTCCCACCGTGATATAACTGTAGAGGTAAGCTGATCCTGTCAGAGGAACTCGGGCTCCAAATTCAGCATAACACAATCCTGCCAAGATGGATACCAGACCAGCAATCAGAAAGGAGATGACAATGCTTGGGCCAGAGTTGGTCTTAGCTACTTCTCCTGCTAAGACATATACTCCTGCCCCTAAGGTACTGCCCACACCCAGAGCCACTAGGTCCAAGGTGGAAAGGCAGCGGCGCAAGTTTGACTCTCTGCAACCACTCGTTGATATAATTTTTCTGCGGGAAACAGTTTGAAAGAAGGAGAGCAGGAAATCCCAGACTGACATCTGAAAAAGAAAAGGCAAGAGAGA
>NW_015175445.1:5990-6214 GCF_001447785.1 Gekko japonicus
CATAAATCACTTATTTATGTATTATTTGTTTGAAATGTTTATTCCACTTCTCCTGGAGAAAATAGCTGCTCTGGAAGGCGGACTGCATTAAAGGCCCAATCTGCACCTAGCATTTGCTCTGCTGTTTTACCAGCCCCACGCTGGAACAGAAAAAGATGCAGGTCAAAACCGCATTCAAATACCCCAGGCCAACACTGTACTGACTGCAGAGTCACCCCTGAATG
>NW_015175445.1:6261-12451 GCF_001447785.1 Gekko japonicus
CCACTAAGGTCCCTCCTAGGGTTGCCAAATCGGCCCGGGGGGCGGGGAATCCCCCGCGTTGGAGGGCTGATTTCCGATGCGACGGAAATCGGCCCCGGGGGAAACCCCGCCCCCGGAAGCTGCGTCACCAGAGGTGACGCACGACTTAAGGCACATTGGGAGCGTGGCCCAGATCATTGGGGGGAACCATATGGTTTTCCCCCTGACGATCTTGGCCACGCCCCCAACGTGCTACGTCGTATCCCCAGGGGTACCGCACGACGTAAGGCACATTGGGGGCGTGGCCCAGATAGTCGGGGGGGAACCATATGGTTTTCCCCCTGACGATCTTGGCCACGCCCCCAACGTGCTACGTCGTGCGTCACTTCCGGTGACGTTCCAGTGGCGCTCACGCGCATCCCCGGCCAGCTCCCGAATCAACAAGACGCTCCCCCGCCGGTAAGCAAATTTAATTTGGCAACCCTAGTCCCTCCCCAAACCCCACTGTTCTAGCCTCCAGCCTCAAATCTCCAGGTATTTCTGAGAGGAAGATTGTGTTGCTGAGTATTTTTGTTACCTGACGGAAGAGGAGACTTCTGAAGACTCTGGAGGACAAGGGGAAATAAGGATGATTGTTTAGTAAAATCCTTACTTGGACTGGCCTTCACTTTGACATATTGCACAGCAGATCTGAAGAACTTAAACTTTTGAACTGTTACGGTTTACTGTTTCTGTTTCCCCCACTGGTCTATAGTTTAGGGCTTGGACTGAATTTCAGGAGCCGCTGACCTAAACTGCAACAATCTTTCAGCTCACAAGGCACCCTAATGTGGCTGACTCCACTAAGAGCAGAGCGCTGAGTCATTCATCATCCACGACTACCCGGTGCAACATTGACTAGTCGTTATACTCTGTGTATTAGATACTGCTCCTCTTTCCGTTCTGTCTGCTACTTCCTTAGTCTAAGTTTTATTTTAGTCATTGTATTTGATACAGGTATTTCTGTTTTCCAGGTGTACTTTGCATTTTTATTACATATTTATTTATTGCATTACTTCACTTTATTCGACTGCTTTCTTGGGACAAAATAGGTAGGAAATGCTAGTGGGCTGCTCATACCACAGAGTCTGCTTGGTGTAAGCAAATTAAGATAGATTCACACATATGTACTATACCCTCCCTTCCACTAAATTCAAAATGTCCTCTAATTCAGTTGCTTCATTTCACTTTTGCACAGTATTACCTCTCACAGCAGGTAGAGGGCGGTGAGGCACTGCAGGGGGGTGGGCAAGAGGCTGGGCTGCTGAAGGAGCAACACCAAAACAGAGCCCCTGCAGGCATATGCCTCTTGACATCCTTAGTTTTTGACATTGTATGCTGAGCAGCTCCTACCTCCTCTCCAACTCCCCCCCCCTTCAGCTACTACTGTGAGGTTAGTAGTTGCTAGATGGCTTTCCCCCCTTCATTATTGTCACAAAAAATGAGAGGGAGATGAGAATGTGAGAAGTTGGAGAGAAGGAAAGAAAAAGAAGGATTCAAAGTGCAGGAGCTGCCATTAGGGAGGGTTAGCCTGCAAGCCACTTTCTGAGACTTTGCTGCCCACTTTTGGGTCCCGATCCCACAGGCTGGGAAACACTGCTCTAGAGGGCAAGAATAAGGATTCCCCTGGCCCTTGTAATTTTCCACTGTTAGCTTCCCAGACTTTCTTAACTGCTGAAACTTTGCAAAAGAGTTACGGCACACCAAATGATCCGGCTAGCCAAATGTCTGCTCTTAATGTCTCCTTTTGTGCATAACAGCACAAACAATGGGTGAAGGAATACAGACAGAGAAAAGAAAATGTATATTTCATCCAATTTAAGAAGTCAGATGTCCCTTGTTTTGAACAGCACACAGGTTGCCCTAACTATCCATCTTTAGCTGGGGCACCTTTCGAGGTGGGAAAACTGCTAGGGTGTCAAAAATTATTTGTCTTATCTTTTGAATAAGCACTACCAAACAATTAACATGAGGTCAGTACTTATTTTACCTAGCCCCCAAGATTTTAGATGTATTCTCTCCTGAAATTCCAGCTTTAGTTTTCTCCAAAGTTGGCCAATGTCATTTTTATGGAGTCTTTTCCTCAAGGGTTTTTAAGAGCCTTTTAATAGAGCTGCTGGTTTTGGAGCTTGCCAATGCTAAAGCAAAGGTGGGCGGCCCTATTCCATCTCCTATGGTTAACATGCAATAAACCCTCATCGACTTTTCCTTCCCTCCTGATAAACCACCTCTTAGTCTTGAAACAGATTATTTTAAGGACAAATTCTTAGATTCATATCAAGCTCTACCTCCTTTAGAACAACAATATATACTTCTAAATCTGATAGATTAACTGTCATCAGAGGCAAGGCAGTGAAAACCATATCCAGTTCACTTTGTCCAGCATTTCTCCAGTTCCCAACGTACTCTAACAGGTTTAACAAACTAGCTTCCTTCAGGCATTTGCCCCTAGGTCCACCCTTACAGCCTCTTCAACAACCCTGAGATTCAGACTGGAAGGCTATGAGGCTTTTAGAGGATAGCAAATTTGGCTAGGGACATAGGGAAACCTCCAATAACCCCCCCGTTGTCTCTTTGGTCCCTCATGTAAGGTACTCGAACGTCTGTGTTCCAGGAAATAAAACCAATATTACAGAAGAATATCCTCATTAAAAGAACAAATCCTTGTCCTGACCTGGATAGCCCAGGCAAGCCTAATCTCATCAGATCTCAGATGCTAAGCAGGGTGAACTCAGGCAAGTACTTGGATGGGAGACCTCCTTGGAATACCAGCAGTCGGGAGGCCAGGGCAGGCTTTATTTAGCCACCTCTCTGAATATCCTCCAGGCCCCCCAGTAGGGGACAGTCACCAGATGTCACCATGACTTCCATATGCACGCACACACACACATATTTAAAAAGAAAAAAAAGAACAAATCCTTTTACTATAGAATATGTGCAGGTCAGGCTAGGACTGAGTAAAAGAATACAGCGAGTAGGTAGAGCTTTCAGCAATGTGTGACTACTGGAGGTGGAGGATTTACACAGTGATCTTGGGTATAATATCAAGGGTGTTATATGAATGAACCCAACTACATGATGCACTGGTTCTATGGTTGCCAACCTCCAAGTGGGACCTGGAGATCTCCTGGAAGGACAACACAGATCAGTTCCGCTTTGGTGGGTAGACGGCATGATGTTATACCCTGTTGAGGTCCCTCCCCTCCACAAACTGTTCCCTACCCAAGCTCTACCCCCAAATCTCTAGGCATTTCCCAACCCAGAGCTGGCAACCCTAACTATTCCTGGATCTGTCCCTGGGTCCACTATGGATTCCATTGAGCATCTTCTTTCTGGAAGTTCCTGGCTGAAACTTTCGATTCCGAGGTGCCTGGGGAGACTTTCCAACTGGGGCAGCAGAGTACAGGGGAAACAGCCCCGGGGAGCTTCTGTTTGCCCTATTGGGGAAACTTTCATGTACTGATGGGTTATGCATAGTTCGGGGGGGGGGAGTTTCTTGTACTGGGAAAAAAAGGTTCTGTAGTAATTATCATATCATGTCTATTGGTCTAGCTTTCCAATCCTGTGTTTGGTGGGCCAAGCTGTGTTGGAATGCAGTGAACAAGGCATAGCTTTGAAGCAATTTGTTTGTTTTGTTTTCCATCACAGGGAAGGGGGCAGTCTGATATGTGTACTATTGTCAACAAAGCACTGATTGTCTTGTACAACATTTCACATGAGCTATTTCCCCCCCATATGCAGGATTTTACACTAACTTTGTTGTACATAATAAGCATTACTTGCAATAGCAAGCAGTTATGGAATTGCGTGTGAAGTTGTAGAAAGACTGCTGAGAAGATGGCAATCCTGTCTGTCCTGGTTTTTCTGCATTGCATTAGTTGAGGTCCTTTAAATCTGGCTGGCTTACATCCAGTTCAGTTGATGGACTTTTTTCCCCCCCATGGAAGCATTCCTAACAATCCCTAATTTTCACAGATAATTGAAACACATGGACCAAGGCAATTACAGATCTTTCCACCAACAATTTCCCACCCTCCAGGAATGTTATTTCCCCACCCACCAGGAATTGCCACCATTCTTTAAAATATCCATTTATTTACAAATGTACAGACAGACCATACTGGAAGCAGGCAGACTTCTAAATCAAGCAATGCAACCGCTAATCCTACATCAAATTCCCAAAATGAAAAAACTGCAGCCCTCTCCCCCGCTAAAGATTTTATCCCAGTTTTAGCTATGTAACTAAAACCTGCAGATCGCTTATTCTATATCTGCCCAGACTAAATCTGTCTTTGTCCTTGGCACGAAGAATGATGTGTGTAACATTCTAAAGGTTGGGAAGATATTTCCAGCCATTATAGACCATTAAGCTCATCAATCATTGTCAAGATCTAGAAAAACTATATAGGCCTATTCACAGTAAGAAAGACATAACAGAACTGTGTGAACTGGTAAGTGGCTGGTAAGTTCCACTCTGTGTTCTAATAGATGAAAATAGATTTCTCTGCCAAGCATCTTCATGTTTTCATGAAAGCTCAGAAGAATATTTTCATGAATTTATATACGGATGTAAAAATGTCTACACATTTTTCTATGGTAAATTAGCAACCAAGCATATTTGCTCCATGGGGTCGCGAAGAGTCGGACTCGACTGTGCGACTGAACAACAAATATTTGCTGGCATTAGAGCCTTTCCTGCAACATATGTTTACAGTCATTACCTCATTCGCCTTCCCCCAAACCACCTGTGCCACATCGTTCCAGCTCTAGCACATGACCATTTGCCCACTGGATCCTGTGCAAAAATACAAAGCACGAGTCTGCTTATGGAAATTGTCATACAGAAGGGAGAATACGAAGACCAAAAAGAACTGTGAAAGAGTGACGCTTAATAAACTTTTTAAAGAATCAATTATACAAAAAGTGAATAATAATATACATAATAATAGAAAAATGACGGTGATCTCCGGAATGTCTTGCCGTTTCGAAGGTAGATCTTCTTCCAAACAAAGATGTGAGACCTTATTAAATACAACAATATACATTTTGAAAACCTTATAACACTGTATAAATCATTCCAATACACTTAATAATAAAATAGTATGAGACCTTACTGTCGCTCAGTAATTCATTTCCTCTGGTGACGTTTCAAAGATATCAATGAAGATTTTCTATGAAATGCAACAAACAGTATTACAATATACATATCTTTTCACAAATCAGTAGTTTTAACAATTATACACAATACTGCATAAACGACATCAAAAAACTTACCAATGTTCATAATAGCTGTAGTATCTAACGGAGCCTACCATGGGCTTTTGGAATTGTAATGCCTTACTAGGTGAGGCTCATGTGGACATTATATATCATTTATATATAATTTGTTATCTCTACATTAATCCTGTCATGACTTAAAAATGGTTGTCAGCTCTTGTAAGAGTTCTTCCCTAATCCTGGTGCACTAAAAGGGCTAGTGTTATTCTGATACCTAACAGGTGAATGACATTTAGGCAATATATTTCTAAAAGTAGAAAGTGAAAGCTCGGGAACGCACGGTTGGAGAGCATTTCTTAAACAGTGGACAGCCTGCTTTTTCAAGCCCCAAGTCCTTCCAGACTTGCAAACAGGATCCTCCTCTGCATGGCCAGCATTTACTTGTGAATACTGTGGGAACACAATCAAAGAAGGAAATTTTTGGACCATAAGTTTATTTTATTTATTTTATAATCACTGGGCTAATGATTGCACTTTAAAGGCCTTATATGCATATTTATCCTGTGCCTGGTGATTTTACTTCTGGACAATTTATTTTTTACAGCAATTTACTTTATGGTCCTTATTGAATCTATACTTTGTATATATTTCTGATTGTGTTTATGTGAATATAATTATTAACCATCTTGCCACATATGTATGACCTCTGAGGAAGGCCTATTTGGCCGAAACGCGTAAGGTCAACTTTTTAAGCCCTTGATATTGTTATGTTTTATATACATTGGTTGTAATTGGGCCCCTATATATGTTTTAAATTTGTTATTATCAATAAATACATGTACTTATTTTTATGAAAAGGTTTTAATATTGGCCCTCCTTTTCACTAACCTTTGTTTGGTTCTGGAGCTCCCTAAAATAGGGACATGAGATCCTTCTATTTCTAGGCCTTGAATTA
>NW_015175445.1:13024-15487 GCF_001447785.1 Gekko japonicus
TTTACTTGTGAATACTGTGGGAACACAATCAAAGAAGGAAATTTTTGGACCATAAGTTTATTTTATTTATTTTATAATCACTGGGCTAATGATTGCACTTTAAAGGCCTTATATGCATATTTATCCTGTGCCTGGTGATTTTACTTCTGGACAATTTATTTTTTACAGCAATTTACTTTATGGTCCTTATTGAATCTATACTTTGTATATATTTCTGATTGTGTTTATTTGAATATAATTATTAACCATCTTGCTACATATGTATGACCTCTGAGGAAGGCCTATTTGGCCGAAACGTGTAAGGTCAACTTTTTAAGCCCTTGATATTGTTATGTTTTATACACATTGGTTGTAATTGGGCCCCTATATATGTTTTAAATTTGTTATTATCAATAAATACATGTACTTCTTTTTATGGAAAGGTTTTAATATTGGCCCTCCTTTTCACTAACCTTTGTTTGGTTCTGGAGCTCCCTAAAATAGGGACATGAGATCCTTCTATTTCTAGGCCTTGAATTATTATCCAGGACCTGCCTGTATTTCATCCTCATCGCTTTAGTTTTATTGTGGCATTCCTCCACTGTTCTGTCATGGCCCCGTTTGGCCATTTCCACAGAAATCTTATGGAATACAGCACGATTTCTGTGGTTAAACCTGAGAACCTCCTGTATGCTGCCATCCCCCCACAAAACAAGGAGGTCACAAACTTCCTGCTCCTCCCAGGTAATGCACCTTGTCACACTCATCCTCCCAGTTGTTAATCCACCAAACCACTCTACCCAGTACCAGCCTGCCACTCACCAACCTCAACCCACAAAGATGAGGGGTTTGCCTCCCTGTCCTTTATACCTGGTCCAGCTCTGTGCCAGCCAATCACCTCTTGGCCTGGATGGGTGCACATCAGGCTGGGATAGCAACATCTGTCTCACCAATCGGTAATGCCCTGATCTCCCGCCTGAACCTGCTGTCCAATGGGGTACTTGTTTCCAGGTGGCAACCTGAACACCCCTCACCTTCTCCTGACTTGTCTTTGGGCATAGAAGGGTTAGCAACATCGCTCTCACCAATCACTGATGCCCTGATCTCCCACCTGAACCTGCTGTCCAATGGGGTACTTGTTTCCAGGGGGCAAACTGACAACCCTCTCACCTTCCCCTGACTTGTCTTTGGGCATGGAAGGGTTAGCAACATCGCTGTCACCAATCTGTCCTGATGTCCCGCTGGAAGCTGCTGTCCAAAGGGGTAATTGTTTCCAGGGGGCAGATGTAGCCATCGCATGTATCCCAATGGAGTCCAGGCATTCCAATGGGATCGCTATGGTGATGATTTGGAGTTTCGGTATAGCGTTATACCGATATATCGCTATAAAGCGAACGTTCGGGGGGAAGACGGAGATCGCACGCGCGGGCAAAAAATGGCGGGAAAAGGCGTATCGGAACCGAGGAGGGAACCGAGGACTACTTGGAAGCGGTTGACAGGTAAAACGCTTCAGCCCCAGTTCCTAAACAGGACAGAAGCATTTGTGTATGAAATGACAAATATATTCTGGTAGGGAACCGGTTCTCAAACGGGTTCTGTCTGAAATGACAGACCGGAAACCGTTTGGGAACTGTTCCTCTTCCGGAATATATCGTCTGTCTGAAATTCCCCGATTTCTTCAAACTTTTTTTTTTTACTGGCCAACAGAATTGATTTCAGTTATACCTCCTTAATTTCCTACTCTATTGCATCTGCATGCTAATAATTAAATTCTTTGTGAACTGGGAATTTTAAACCTATCCATTCTGGCAACTATTGTGATTGAAGTTTTTCGTCACTAGAAGAAGGAAAGCTGTCTTTCACAAGTTCCTGCTGTGAATCTTCAGGACGTCACCGGAAGTGACGTAAAACGTTGCTGACGTTGGGGGCATGGCCGAGCTCGTCGGGGGGAAAACCATATGGTTTTCCCCCCAACGAGCTCAGCCACGCCCCAAAGTCAGCAACGTGGCCGCGTCACCTCTGGTGATGCAGCTTTGGGGGCGGGGTTCCCCCTGAGCTCCGATTCCGCCGGGGCGGAAATCGGGGCTCCGAAGCGGGGGATTCCCCGCCCCCCGGGCCCATTTGGCAACCCTAGTTTAAACCCCCACAGCCATGAGGCTTGCTGGATGATCTTGTCGAGTCACTCTCTCTCAGCCTCTCCTACCTCACAGGATTGCTGTGAATGAGCCTTGTGTGCCTCCTTGAACACTGTAGAGAAAAGGTTGGATAAAAATGTTAGAATTACCTCTGGTGACATTTCAAAGATAATAACTCCATGGAGGGGAAAAGGCCACACAGCTGGAGGTGTTCTGATCCTAGAGAGGTTATCTGTTGGGAGACGACAGGCAATTGCTCTTCTCTCCTCAAACAGAAGGTGGCAGAGTTGTGTTATGCAATATCCAACAGAACACATTGGAAGGCTTCAAGGCCAGGTTGTTGTTCTTT
>NW_015175445.1:15550-30063 GCF_001447785.1 Gekko japonicus
TATGTTCCATACATTACTGTTCTACTGTTGCTCATAGGACAAACATCTTTTTTCAGTTTTCCCTATTCATACTTTGCACATACTTTCAAAGTGGTCACTTGGGGGCCACTAAAATGGATTTGAATGTGCTGGCCTGGCTGTAACCATGCTACAGTTTACATCTGGGAAAAATGCTTCTAATCGCATGACCACTTGCTTTGAATATGTGATTGTCTGTTGTGTACAACTATTTTCGTCTTTGTGCCTTAAGATAAGTGCTGATATAGGAGAAAATCCCAGCTCTTCTACCTGCTTAAAACCTTTTCTTTAGACAACCTTTTAAATTTTATTGTATTTTCAATGGATGCTGGGGCATGATGGTTTCACTGATGTGCTCCTTGTTGCATTAAATCTCTTTCCTTCCTGGACTACTAGCATTCTTCAGTCAATGTTTCCTGCTTGCATACTTTCTAATACCTCCTTGCATAACACATTTTTTTCTCCTTGGTCACTGAGGGGTAGGGATGCCAGCCTCCAGGTGGGATCTGGGGATCCCCTGGAATTACAGCTCATCTCCAGACTACAGAGGTCAATTCCCCTGGAGAAAATGGATGATTTGGAGGGTGGACTCTATGGCATCGTACCCCCACTGAGGTCCCTGACCTCTCCAGGCTCCATCCCCAAATCTCCAGTTGTTTTCCAGCCTGGATTTGGCAACTCTACCCGCATCCCCCACCAGTGGCCAGCGGGGGCCTGTCAACCCTACTGAGGGGCCTGAGACAGAATTGCCTTGATGACCCTATTGGGTGGAAAGGCTGCCTAGAAATGTTTTTAAAATAAATAAATGCCGTTCACAATTTTTAAAACATTGTAATAATGCAGACAGAACCCAGTGGGAATGCAGAAAAGGTAGGTTAGGTGCATATAGGAGTGGCAAACAGTAATGGAAGTGGTGGGGAACATCTGACCTACAGAACATACCTTCCTTAAGTGAGACTAGGAAATTGTAATCCAGTTTTTTTTGTTTTGTTTTTCCAAAGCAGAATGCCAAATTAGAGCCATTTCAGTGCAGCACTTCAAGTGCCAGGCTATGAGACAAATGTCCACTCTGTCATGAAGCTCAGTGGGTGATCTTGGTCCAGTTACTTTCCCAGCCTAACCTACCGTATAGGTTTGTGGTGAGGATTACATGGTAGAAGATAGGGCCTGAGCATTTTGGCATAAAAATGTGATAGATAATAGAAAGAAACAACTGTTGAGGGACAGGACTTCTTAAGGGGCACATGCATGCTGATTTATAACATTTCCCAATGATCATGGTGAACTGGCAGAAAAGGTCTTATTAAAGGAACACCAGTAGCTGGGCAGTGAAGAAAATATTGAGAACGCTGGAGACAGAAAAGAACAGCGACCATCACAGGTGATTGTAGACCACCAAACTAATACAGTGTCTATGTGTAAAACTAAAAGTATTTCAATTTTAGCATTTCTGCTCTCTCCATTTCCCCCTGCTTTGCTGCAATCTTTTTTCCCTAACTCCAACCTAGCCACAGTGATCCATGCAATGGTCACCTCCAGGATAGACTACTGTAATTTTCTCTATGTGGGCCTTCCTTTGCGCTTGACCCAGAAACTCCAACTGATCCAGAATGCAGCCGCGCAGGTCCTTATTGGGACCTCTTGGACAGCACATACCCAACCAGTGCTGCACAAGCTGCACTGGCTTCTGGTGGAGCACCGGATCAAGTTCAAGGTCTTGGTTCTGACCTTTAAGGCCCTTAACAGTCAGGAACCTACATACCTTCGGGATTGCCTCTCCTAGTATGCCCCTAGAAGAGCACTGCACTCAGGAAACAAGAACTTCCTAGTGGTCCCCGGTCTGAGAGAAATCTGGCTGTCCCCAACCAGGGCCAGGGCTTTTCCAACCCTGGTCCCCAACCTGGTGGAACTCTCTGCTGGAATACATCCATGCCCTGCAGGAGTTATTACCTTTCCGCAGGGCATATAAGGCAGAGATGTTCCGCCAGGCATTTGGTTGAGGACAGCGATGGGGTAGGACATCTGGCACTCTCATATACTCTGCCATCCCTCGCAACCTGTCCCCCCAAGGAGGTTAAAAAGGTAAAGATTCCCTTGCTCGAAAGCCAGTCGAATCTGACTCTAGGGTTGCGGTGCTCATCTCCGTTTCAAAGCCGAAGAGCCAGGGCTGTCCGAAGACGTTTCCGTGGTCATGTGGCCGGCATGACTAAACACCAAGTCGCACGGAACGCTGTTACCTTCCCACCGAAGTGGTACCTATTTATCTACTTGCAATTTCTTCCTTTCTAACTGCTAGGTTGGCAGGAGTTGGAGCTGGAGACGGGAGCTCACTCCGTCATGCGGCACCTGGGTCTTGAACTGCTGAACTACCGACCTTCCACAGCCTGCAGTTCAGCGTCTTAACCACTTGAGCCACCGCAGCTCCTCACCAAGGAGGTTAGGGGAGCTGATTTCCCACCATCTGGTATATGTTTCTTGTTTTCATCCACAGATCTCTTTTAATGGTTTTAATATTGTTTAACTGTTATTATTCTGTTGTAAGCCACCCTGAGCCCTATTTGTAGGGAAGGGCGGCCTAGCAAATCTAATTTAATAAATAAATAAACCTTGTTTGGTACAATATTTTGGGAAAGATCACAGTCAAAGCACTTTCTACGATGTGTGGATGCGAAGGTGCATAGTTTTGCAGGCCCCACCCACATCAGCACCATTTCCTTGCCTGAGTCCCCATGGCTAGCATTCTACCCCCTTCCAACACTGGAGGGCTTTTTTGGACTTAAAAAAAATAAATCAATAATTGGTATAATGGTATAGCTTAAAATCAGTAATTGGCATATCATTGTAACAACACTATGGTGGTATGTCAACTGCCATTTTGCTAAAAAAAACAAACCAGGAAGGAGAGATAGCAGCCATGGTTGGCTGGGGAAAGAGAAGTACAGGGAGAAACACCATGTGGACACTGTTGCCATAGCAAATGCCTTTTTGTTTGCCTTGGCAACACAGGAAAAATGAATAATCATCACCGAATAGATGCAGCCTCAGAGTGATGGTTTGGATGAGGGTGGAATGACATTCTGGTAATTCTCTTTTTTCACCCCCTGGAATCATAAAGGCTGGCTCACTGGCTTCAGCTATAGGGCTTTATACTGCAAGATCTATTCTTTGTTTTGTGCCTCTGCCAAGGAACACTTTGCCCTTTCCTACTTTTTATTTAATGGTTCCCCCCCTTCTCTTTCAAGATCTGTTTTCCTTAATCCTATCAACTAGATGAAATGTACATGAGGTGCTTTACAGACCTGCAGTTCTATGAGCCTCACTTACTCACATGATTCCCAGAAATGGGGCTTTCAGCCAAACATGAAGAATTGAGACAGTGTAATGATTACAGTGTGATCATGTTGAAATCCCTGTCCAATTTACTGATTGATATTACCTCATTGTGCAAGATATTATGTATTATAAACAAGAATTTTAGAGAAAAGGCTGTGGAATAGGCCTGAACCAGACAAGACATTGGGCCACGGGCCAAGATGGGTTTCTCCCAACCAAAGTCTCCTTCCCCACAGCCAGAGAGCAGCTTTGGGGAATTTATTTCCCTGAACACACCAGGACCTGATTCAGCCTGCAACTGTGGTATTGTATGGGGAAGCTGAAACAGTCACGGAAAAGTGTTTTTAGCCTTGTTGTGGGACAAATAATGCCCCTGAGGCTATTTGGGTTAATGAAAACGGCACAGCAGGGAAAACTGGAGGCCCTTCTCCCACCCCATGCTACAGTCCCAATCCAAATCAGGCCCTCATATACTTAGGGGAATAAGTTCCCTCTAGCTACCATTTGGCTGCAGGTAAAAATAATTGCGTTGGGAGAACCTCACATTGCCCAGTTTCTCATTTACTTCTGGCTGTAGTGGTTAGAGTGTAAGAGCTGTGAGACTGAGGTTTGAATCCTCATTATGCCATGCAAACATCCCTCTTTCTGAGCCTAACCTCCCTCTCAGGGCTATTGTGAGAGTTAAATAGAAGAGGAAAAAATTAAGCTACTACACTTCTACCATTCACAGAATGTGTAAAATGGAATTCTTCTGAAGGAAATGGGATTGTAGTTTAGTGCACTGTTTTGCATTTCTTCTCGTTCTTGCATTTCTTCTCATTCTTGTAATCCCGTTTTTGCACTATTTATCGTCTTGTACCATTTTTATTTCATTGCTTTCTAATTTTGTAACCTGCCTTGAGTCTCAGCAAGAAAGGCAAACTATATAGAAGTAAGTAAATAAATAATCCCATATGGGTCCCACTGAAAAGAAAAGTGGGGTGTAAGCAGCTAAATAAATAAATAAATAAATAGTTGTGTGTTTGATAACTAATGAGGCAATTCTTGGTAGATAACTGGGATACTTGATCCCTGTTTAAGATGAAGGCTGCAGTCCTATTGTTACTGTATGTTAGCTCTCATTAGCTGCCTCAAGAAGCAGTTTGGCTGAGAGTTGTGCGATAGAAAAAATACTCAACTAACTAAATAAATCCTACTCATGCTTACTTGGAAGTAAGTTCCCATGGACTTGATTACTCCCAAGAATTAGACAGTGTGGTTCTTACACAGTGTTACACAAAGGTATTGCCTCCCTAAACTTTATACAGGAAAACATGATTGGACTCTTGGAAAATATCCAGAGTGATTACAGCAGAGTCCAGTTCCTGTACACCTTTGGATCATGGCCAGACAGCTGCTTTGGGACAGCTGGGATGCCTGGGACCCTCACATGTTATGGTATCTAACAACAGTTTGGGAGGCAGCTGTTATGAGAAGTGAAACTAAAGCAAACAGCCTTTTCATCATCTCCACAGAGGCCCATTCAAATTCTCTATTCCAGACTTCTGGTCTTGGATTAAACTACACACACACACGCCTTTTTTAAAAAAAAGACAGCAAAAAGAACAATGAGGGGAAGGAACCAAAATCCAGCAACTAAATAGAATTTTTAAAAGAAAAAAATTCCATTAAAAAGATTGGGAAGATTTATTTCCATTGCTTAGATCTGGATCGGCCATAATGTTAACTTAGCATTTGAAAATGGATCAAACTGATATGGAGGAGTAGGAGTAGGAGTTGGATTTATACCCGGCCCTTCACTTGGAGTCTCAGAGTGGCTTACAATCTCCTTCCCTTCCTCTCCCCACAACAGACACCGTGAGGTAGGCGGGGCTGAGAGAGCTCTGAGAGAACTGCTCTTGAGAGAATAGCTCTGAGAGAACTGTGACTGACCCAAGGTCACCCAGCTGGCTGCATGTGGGGGAGCGGGGAATCAAACCCAGTTCTCCAGATGAGAGTCTGCATAATGGTGACATTATGCTAGGGTTGCCAGCCCCTAGGTCCAGGTGGGGGTTCCCCCGCTTCTGGGAGCTCCAATCTGCTGCCAACCAGGAGGCCCCCAAGAGCGGCCACCCACGGCCACTCCTCTCCCTCCCCTCCTCCAGAGATTTAAAGGGCTTCAGCTGATAAGTGGGAAGCATGTGGCCCACCAATCAGCTGAAGGGCCCTTTAACTCTTTCAGCAGGGAGGGGAGAGGGGCTGTTGTCGGCCACAGCTCTGCTCTCAAAAGGGTCTTTTTGCAAGTGGGGTGGGGGCCGCAGCATGTGGGGCTAATTTCCCAGCAGCGACTCGCCGCTTGGGATTCAGGCCCATGTGCCCCTGCACCGCTTGCTTCGCAAAAGCTACCACTAATGATAAATCAGAGTATCAGCCTTGTTAGCTTGCTCAGTCATACTCTGAAATTAATTAACAAAAAGCCAAATTTAAAGCACAGTAAGCAAGGAGGTTATCTCTATGGCCAAGCTATTGTCACCGTAAGAATGGCAGGGGGACAGTTCAGCAAACAGAGCAGATAACAGCACTGAGAAAGCAAAAACAAAAGCAAACAAAAACTGTGCCATAGTGGAAGTATGTTAGGCTTTGCCTTATTCAGACACAATTTTCCAGAAAAAAAACTAATAGAAAAAAATTGTACAAAGATAAAATCTCACTGAGAAGGGGGGAGACAGCCTCCAAACAGTGCCTTTTACAAAACTGTGTCCTTCACAAAGAAGGGGAGGGGGGAGCAAATCCCTCTATATGCAGTAGATGGCTAGAGGCTTTTGTTTTATGGAGATGGAACTTGAAGGGAGCCGTGTGACCTTCCCTAGTTCCGCTCTTTTTCTTCCCAGTTCCTGGGAGCTGCTGTTTCTGTCACGGCTACAGCTAACAAATGTATTTCAAGGACTGGATCTGGCTCAGTTCTAACACTGACAAAGGGATCTCTGAGTCTCAAAAGCTCATACCTTCCAACAATCTTGTGGGTCTCTATTGCAGTTTTAACACTGTAGGTGCAATCCAGCAAAAGTTAGTCACATTTAAAAAAAAAAAGAGAGAGAACACTTGGAGAAGAGGATTTTCAGTGATGGAAATGGTTGAGGAGAAAGCTAAGCACTGACACTGCATTCTGAAAGAAGAAGAAGAAAATATCAGCTAAAAGGATAATCAAAGTTTTAAGGGCTTACTATGTTCACTTTTTGGGGTATCAGCTCTGCTGCCAACTGAGGTTTGCTTCCAAAATACACATGCATAGGATTGGCTTGCTTTATAATAGTCACTTCTCATCAGAGAACTCTTCTTTAAATAGCTTGCACCCATTGTATTGTAAAATACAATGCTTTTCTCCCCAAAGGGAGCCCAAGTTGCTTATACACACACACACACGCACAAACAAACAACTATGTCTTGGGCTGGTCCTGGACTCATTTGCTGGCTCATCCGAAGGGAGTGGTCTGAGAACAGAAGGGCCAAGATTAGGGATGCTGCAAATTTGACCATGAACATGCTCAACATTTGAACTTTTTGCTGAGTAGCAAGAGATTAGCTGATCACCCAGCCTGTTCAATTTTTGCTGAGTAGCAACAAATGCCTGCTGAAACAGAAAACCACACATGTAGAAAGATGCTGCCAATTCAAACAGATCAGCAGCCATTAGAGTCACTAAGGATTAGTATAAGGATTTATACCACGCCCTTGGCTGTAGGGCAAGGTATAAATTCAATAAATAAATAAATAGCCAAACCCTGAAGGGTAGGATTTTATTAAAATACATTTATTTATGACTGATTTAATTGTCTATTTAAACAATTGCCTGAGGAGGGGGAGGGGGTGTAGACCTCAACTGGGCTGTGTGAGAATGCACATATACCAAAGGCCAATTGTGTTGTGCCCTATGGTAAGGAAAGGACACAGTGAAGCAACCTGATGAACAGCCACAAAAAGAGAGATAAACAACTAATCTGATCCTCAAAAAATCAGCTCCCCGTTCACAACCAGCACATAGGAGGTGAGCTGAATTGGCAGGTGTTCAAGCATCATTAGCCAAAACCTCTTTGGCTCTTGCCCTTCTCCTCACACTCAAGAGTTTGAGCCTCCAGCTACAACCAAGGTTTATAACCATCTGAACAGGATCCTGGGAAAGAATGGTATTGGATCATTTTAAATATATGTTTAATCTTCACATTTAAAAAAGAGGCCTCTCTATGGTTTTTGACACTTGGAATTACTGGCCCTATAGGAGCCTGAGTGTTGCTTTATTTTTGCAAATGATGCTTTAAACCCTATTCTGTTTCTCCTGCCTCGGTCATTTAAACTGCTGGGGGAAATAAGGATGGGCCATTTCTGACAGAACTGTATACTTTGCACCATTAGGTAAGAGTCTCGTTTGGACACTCATCACTTCCAGTTAAGTTTGCACATCTAATTTTTAAAAATTATAACCGGTAAGACCCAACTGGTGAACACAAGTGGTCCTAGTCCCTTGGCCTTTTGGTACGCATCTTTCTAACTTCTCCTATCTAGATCATTCTTTCTCTCTCCGCCACCTCTTTTCCTCCTGCAGTACTGCCAAAGCAAACATTTCACTTTTCGGTCTTCTCTCTCACATTTATGGCTTTCACAACCACACACACAAACTTGTTTGCTTGTACAATGCCCTCAGAGACAAAACACCCAATACAGGTCAAACCGACACATGCTCCCTCAGAAGAAAAGCTAACTTTCTTTAGTGGGATTTACTTCCAAGTAAGCATGCAGGGAATTACAGTTTAGGAATACCTAACAGATCCCCCCCTCCCCCTTCCAGGGAAAGTGACCCCACAGCAGCATGTCTGCTTTCAGAGGCCATCCAATATTCCGCTACCCTCCCCACGTAGTACTGCGGACGAGCGAGAGGCGACGCAGCCGGTGTGGCTTTCCCCACCTGGGAAGGCAAGGGTGTCAGCAAGGGCTAGCCAGGATTGGAAGGCTCTGGAGCGTGTGACGTTGCTACTCGAGCAAAGCCGAGGAGAGGAAACAGCTGCACTGCGTTGAGGTCAGCCTTTCTTTCTGCTATCTCGACCGCCGCCGGCTGCCTTGCAAGGGACGCTGCTCCTTTAATTTGCCCTAGCCGAAAACGCCTTGGCTTGACAAGTAAGTTTGAGAATGGGGGGAAGGGGAGAAGCGAGGGCCTTTCTCGGTCTCTGGAAAGAGTTTTCCTTGGGGGAAAGGAGGAGGGGGGGGGTCTAGTGGTAGAAGGGGAGCTGCTGTTGTGGCAACTGCAAAATGGTGTGTGGTTTTATTTCAGACTAACTTTTGCCATCCTGCATTTTCTGTTTAACGGAGATTGCTTGCTTTGCCTTTTTTAAAGAGCCTCGTATTCTAAGCTTCTATCTTATTTTGCTGGCAAATTTGTGGCTTCATTGGTTATTGTGTCTGGAGGAGCCGGTAGGTGTGGCCTGGGCAACCAGCCAAGGATGCTAACCTTGAAAGAGTTCCAGCGTTTCTAGTTTGTTTCTTTTTTTTAACCTGATATAAAAGCATCACATAAATATAGGTACAGAGCTCTGTAACTAAACTGGGCAGCAGGCGATGGTGAAAAACTCCTTAACGCCCATGTGCCTTCTGGGGGAAAAGTTGTGGCTGTGCTGGACTCTTGAGTGGCACCAAATCTCTAAAGTAGTGACGATTAGCCCAATTTAGCTCAAGAAAACTTGGCGGCATACCGAGGACATGTTAGGCATTTGTCCAAACTGTTACCAGACTTCAGTCTGCAGAAAAATACTGATGCTTCGTGTCTATCTTGGTCCATAAAATACATGTAGGTGTAAAGCTTAGCATATACACTTGCCCACCCAACTCCTGTCTCAAATGTTGGAGGCTAGAGGAAAGCCACTCTATGGCTGTGTGTTACAAAGAGACAGAAAATAAAATTACTTGCTTTTCTGATCGACACTCAAGAGACATGGAGCTGGTCCCAGCACACCGAAAGTACTGAGGCCTTTTCAGGGACAAACATCAGGCTACAGCCATTAGCTGTAGTGCTTTGGGTCCTTTATGACTTTATCAGCACCATCTTAAGCAGAATGACATGTAAATCCATTAAAGTCATTGAGCTTAAGAGGCTGAGGACCTTGCTGCAAATGTAGTATGTTCCTGAACCGATATGTTATTGATGACCAAATTATTTGGGGGGGGGGGAGACTATGAACCTTGCTTTTAAAAAATTCTGTGAATAAATTATTAAATGTTTTTATTTATTTGCATTTTAAAACTGAGGGCTTTACATTTCCTTCAACTCTAAGGACAGAAACACATTTGATCAGTAAAAATGCTTAGATTCTTGAGGACCGCAGCTAAGTGATATAGCACATACAGAACATTTGTGGCCTTCTAGTTTAAGTCCAACAGCTCCAAATAAATTGTGTGCTGAGGAGGGGGGAAATCCTTAAATCCTCCTTTTGTTGGTGACTGGAACTTTAAAACATGGCACTGACTTGTGCGGTAGCTATAAGAGCTATCCAGCTTTGCAAATGCTCTAGTAAGTGCCCCACCCTTTGGACTGGGTGGAGTTTGTGCCTGCAGTATTGCTCCAGGAGAAATAAAACACTATTAAGCTAATTGTTTCAATTGGCATTAAAAACCTTTCTGGTGCCAAAGGCTCAAATGTTGGTGTATAATAGCTGTCTTGCATACCGCCTACATGGTTTAAAAATAACCATTGATCCGTGTCCTGGCAGAATGGACTGGTTTGAATTCACAGAGCTGGAGATGACATGTTAAAATGAATAGCTCTGGCTGTTAGGAGTACCTTTGTAAATGTGTAGCTAACTGGTCCATCATCCCCAGGAGAGGAGAGGGTGGGGCAGGAAGGCCCTGAAGAAAAAGATGAGCAAAAATAATAATAATGAAATTTTAGAGAAGAAAAGGTACTGTGTTTCCCCGAAAATAAGGCACTGTCTTATATTTATTTTTTCTCAAGAAGACACACTAGGGCTTATTGCATAGAAATCCTGCTAGGGCTTATTTTTTTGGGTAGGTCTTATTTTTGGGGAAATGGTATTGTTAGAGCTCTTAGATGGTTAATGCTCATGATCTGTTCGTTTCAGGGACATGGACAAATCTCATCCATTCATTCCACTAGGGTAAATCATTGATCAGAAAGGCTTTCACAACCGTGCTGAAGTTTCTTCAAAAAATGATTGAAACCAGACCTTCCCAAACCTGAACAGAGATCTTCTCCCTCTTGAAAGTCACGAAGGCTGCTGAATCTTGGGTGGAAATTTCAGTCACTTTTCCTAAGATGTCAAGAATGCTCTCTTGGGTTAAAGCTTGTAGCCATTTTCAGGGAGCTGGTCATCCTTACACGAACTGAGCCTGCTATTTCATTACCTTTTCTTTCAGTGGCTTATGTTTATCTGGAAAGGACTGAAATTACCTGAGAGTCATTGCCTATTTATTTTCCTTTAATATGACTATCATGGGGGGGGGGGGAAATAATAGTGCTGGGCAGTTGTTTTTTGGGAGAAAGATTTATATTGTACATCCCTAACATTATTTTGTGCTGAATATGGATATTCAGATGACACTGTTCTTGTTCCAGTTGGTAGTATCTCGTTCTCAAGCCAAAAAGAATGTGATCATTCGAAGCCTGGAACTTTTGCATACAGGAGGCAAAGATATATAGACAATCTTAAGATGTACATTTGTGGGGTGAGGAGAGGAAATGAAATGGCAAGGCGTGCAAAGTACATTGAAATATTCACTTCCTCCCTTTCCTGAGCACTAAATTCTGAGATGGTAATCAGAGTGATAAAACAATGTTCTTTCTTGATCAGTAAGCATGTAATCGTTGGTGAAAGATGTACATTTGTGGGGTGAGGAGAGGAAATGAAATGGCAAGGCATGCAAAGTACATTGAAATATTCACTTCCTCCCTTTCCTGAGCACTAAATTCTGAGATGGTAATCAGAGTGATAAAACAATGTTCTTCCTTGATCAGTAAGCATATAATCGTTGGTGAAAGAAGGATACCATGTGCTACACTAGATGCCAAATAACACAACGAATAATGACCAATCGGGAAATTCACATTAAACTGGGCTATTTGTTCAGGAACATGAAAACAGCCTGTACATTGTTCTGACCCAAAATATTGTTATAGTGCCATGCTACAAGTACTTCTGGTCAGCCATGGCTCTGTGGCAGGTGTTGGCTTTTATTTCAAGGTATTTGTTGTCCTAGCTGTTCTCTACCTGCTCTTGCCTCTAGACCTTCAGCATTCTTGATATAGTTTCTTTCATACTAGCTTTCTGCAGCATATACAGCTTCTGGAGACTGTGCAGAACAACAACAGCTTAGTCTCTATTAAGAGTGTGTGGGGTGTCACAACGACCCCATGAAGATGAGAGAGAGAGTGGCTGGCTAGTGTCACCCAGTGGGTTTCATAACTGGGTAGAGAATTGCTCCAAGGTCTCTCTGGCTTAGTCTGGCAGACTGACACAATGCCACAGTGAGAGCTTAAAGTATTTGCCACATTGTGGTTGGTTGTATGATGCTATCATGAAGCAAAATCAGATTTGGCTACATGATGATGTCCAAAGCCAAATTGGGGTGAGGGTTCTTCCCTCACTCTGGGATCATATCGTTGTAAGGAATTTACAGTGGCCATTACCGTTCTGAAAGGCTGAGTTAGTCTTTGACCAGCAAGAATCCTTGTGAGGTTTCATGACGCTCCCCAAAATGACATTCTTCTCTTACTTTGGGATGCAGCCTCAAAACATCCTTTTGACCTCATTGCCAGTTACAGCACATTGCCACAGCCTTCTGGTGCTGCTCTGACAAAGCTTGTTGCATTTTTACAATACCTGTGAATGTAGTCCTAGAACTTTTTAGTGCAATTGAAGGAGAGGAGGGGAGGAGGGGAGCAGAGAATGGTCCCTGCTGTTCTCATGCCTACATGAGGAGCAATTTGAGACTGTGCTGCCCCAGAATAGGTGAATTCAGTAAACCACTCTAATGAATATATCCTACTGGCTTGTACAGTCAGTTGCACTGAAACTTTAGAGTACGGATAGCTACACACGTGACATGGTGGCAGATGTTTTTATCACTGCACATATGAGTGTTGTTGGTGTGTGGTGTGAACTTGTATGATATGAGCAGTGGTAAGTGCAGTATGCAGTATAAACCTTGCTGGCTTGCATAGCTATGAGCTATGATCTTGGGGGTTCCCAGTTCCAGTCTCACTTCTGCCACAAGCTCACTAGGTAGCTTCAGGCAAGCCACTGTCAGCCTCACTTCGCAGTCTGCAATGTGGGTATAATAACATTTACAGCTTATTTTACAGTGCTGTTTTAAGGATTACATCAAAAATGTTTGTGAAATGCTTTGAACACTGAAAGCACTATATAAACACTAAGTATTCATCATGATGTAAAGTACTTTGGTAATAGATTTTAAAACATAGTGTGTAAAACTGCCCTCTGAGAGCTGCAAGCTCCTTTGTCTGTAGCATGCTTGCTGAAGAGGAAAGGGTTACTTTCCTTATTGGACTGTAGCCCAGTAGACAGACCGCAGTGCAGTGATGAGCAGTCTGCAAGGATCTGACCATGCTTCATTATTGGCTGGAAAAGATCCATTCACTGGAGAGCTGAGCTGGGTTCTCTGTGGGCCCTCCCTTCTGTTTTATGCAAGTCCGTGTTCAAAAGGTTGGAAGGGAAAGCTGTAGTAGTCTTGTAAAGTGGGAAGAAGATACTTCTCTGTTACACATGAAAGCCGATGCTAATCAGACTGTCTTGGGTTTGGATTTTTCTAAAGCTTCCCTGTCTTTTTTCCTTTTCATAATGCAGCATTTCAGTAGCAAGCAGGCTAGAACTGAACTTGATACACATAAAGGTATACTTCTTGGTCATGCTAGAGTTTGTGATAACAGCAGTGAAAAAGAGGGTGTTTTTTTTTTAGCATAAGGGACATTTTTGTCAGATCACAGGTTTAAATGTTGGCAACACACTTCACAACGTGAACATCTGACACCCTAGAATCTTAACAATGACCAAGAAATGTCATCATGTGCCAACAAGTATTTAACAGTCACCATACAATATGCACACCTTATGATGGTGTGTCTGCTGCAGTAGCTGCTAATGTAGAGCTCATATGCATCTATCTTCTAGTTATGGAGAAAGAGTACTTTTAGAGGTGTTCAGAGGCTTGTCCAAGACTACCACAGAGAGTCTGTGGCAATTCAAAAATAAAGTCCTGAAGTTTACATCTAACTTCTATACATCCTTCATCCTTCTAGCCAATGCTGTGTCAGAAGATCAGCCAGTATGAATGTCATTGGATGCATATGATGAAATAAAGGGAAGGGGAGTGGGAGAGAGGCAGCATGTTGGTGGGATGCTGGTGGGATGAGGAAAACCAGTGGGATATGGTGATTCCCAGTTATAAACTATATCGGAAGGATGGGGGGGAAGGGTTGGAGGTGGGGTGGCTCTGTATGTCAGAGAGGGTATACAGTCCAGTAAGATTGAGAGGGTAAGAGAATTGGATTTGCTTCTGGAAATGCTATGGGTTGAAATAGTGGGCCCAAAAGGAAACTTAACACTGGGAGTTTGTTATTGCCCACCAGATCAAAAGATAGAGGAGGATTATAAAATGACGAATGAATTAGAGATAGCGGCTAGACAAAAAAACTATGTTGTAATAGGTGATTTTAACTACCCACAGATTGATTGGGTCAATATGTGTTCTAGTTGGGGGGAAAGAGATTGAGTTTCTAGACACTCTCAATGACTGTGCTATGGAGCAGATGGTCACGGAACCTACCAGAGGAGAGGCGATTCTAGATTTGGTCGTAAGTAAAGCCCAAGACCTGGTGAGAGATATAAAAGTGATTGTACCGCTTGGGAACAGTGACCATAATGCTATTGAGTTCAACATTTGTATAAATAGGGAATTGGCCAAAAAGACTGACACAACCACTTTTAACTTTAAAAGGGGTAACTTCTCTGATATGAGGGAACATGTGAGGAAGAAACTGAAAGGAAAAGTAGAAAGGGTCAAAACCATTGGGGAAGCTTGGAAACTATTAAAAACTACACTCCTAGAAGCTCAGAAAAAATCAGGGGTCTTTTGGGGCTGGAGCGAGTCGAACGCCGCTCCGG
>NW_015175445.1:32568-55758 GCF_001447785.1 Gekko japonicus
ACTTTTCTCCCTTTCTCACAATACAAGAACTCGTGGGCACTCCATGAAATTGCTGAGCGGTCGGGTTAGAATGGATAAAAGGAAGTACTTCTTCATCCAAAGAATGATTAACACATGCAATTCACTGCCACAGGAGGTGGTGGTGGCTAAATGCATGGATGGCTTCAAGAAGGAATTAGATAAGCATATGGAGCAGAGGTCCATCAGTGGCTATTAGCCACAAGGTATAGATAGGGACTCCGGGGCAAGTGATGCTCTGTATTCTTGGTGCTTGGGGGGGGGTCAAGTGGGAGGGCTTCTAGAGTCCTGACCCCACTGGTGGACCTCCTGATGGCACCTGGTATTTTTGGCCACTGTGTGACAGAGTGTTGGACTGGATGGGCCATTGGCCTGATCCAACATTGGCTTCTCTTATGTTCTTATGTTATTAGCTCTGTAAGGGGGGCAACAGTGGGAGGGCTTCTAGTGTCCTGGCCCCACTGCTGGACCTCCTGATGGCACCTGGTATTTTTGGCCACTGTGTGACAGAGTGTTGGACTGGATGGGCCATTGGCCTGATCCAACATTGGCTTCTCTTATGTTCTTATGTTATTAGCTCTGTACTTCAGTCCATTTCTTCCACCCTCAACAATTCATAGATCTCCAGCTTCCACAAATGACACAATTTCTGCCTTGCTGCCGCTTATCCTAGAACTGCTACCCAGTTATCTCTTTGGCTTCCTTCAGGTCGTTCCTCAGAACCCTCTTTTCTGTGAAAGCTTGTCATAATTTCTTAATCCTCTAATCCTAAACATGTAGAACTGAAATTAGCATATATTCTTCTCCTGTTTATCCCTCTATCAAACTTTTCTCCCCCCTTTTCTGTCTTCCTTACGGTGAATTTTAACTTGTAAGCTCCTCTGGGCAGGGACTCATCATCTTGTATTCTTTTTTTTTCTCATCCCCCTGGGAGGTTTTTATTGATTTTTTTTTACAGACTACAAAACTACAACAGAAAATATAGGGAAGGGAACTACATCTAAGGAAAAAAGAGAAAAGACCCAGAACTAACTAAAAACCCAAGGGTAGGAGATCAATACATCAGCTTATCACCATGCTATTTTCAAAAAGCTACTAATAATACAATGAATTTAGTTGTTTATGCTAGATTAATTATCATTTAACCATCTCTTTAACTGTTTAAAGAAGTTCCCAGAGCATCCCCAAGTTATTTCAACATTTTTTCAGGCATTTATTTCAGTCCTTCAGCCCTTATTTATTCTTGCCTTTTCTAATCCTCAGTTTATATGAGCTTTTGGGGGCAGCCACCCCCTTTTCAGAGGGGGAGTCCTCGTCCGAAGACCCCGAGCCCCCTCCCACACACTGGTGTGCAGTTTACATCCCCAGGACGTCCGGGAGATGTGTCTGCCTGCGTGTCACCATAAACTGGAAGCCCTCGTCTTGTATTCTTTAACACACCATGCATTTTGGTGGTGCTGTGCTCATTAAATAAATCATGGTTTTCGTGAACTCCCATGGGCAGTAATCCAAAAGGACATCAATGGGAAATCCCATTGAGTTCAATGGGGAGTTAATTCAGAGTAAATGTCCATAGGATTGGGTCTTTCATAGGATAATGTGACAGCAGGAAGTCTAGGATATGGATCTGAGAACTGTTTTTCCTGTACAAGAATCCCTCTTCATGGTTTGGCTCCCTTCTTCTTTAGAACTGTACTTGTACTGAATTTGCATGCAATCTGTACAGCTAGACTGAGAGTACTGACTGCGAAATGTGTGAGAGAAGCACATTCTAGCTATCTGCTTTTCCGTTGGCTAGTCCCCAGCCAGTGAACAGATCTAATGCTCTAGACCAGAGGTTCCCAATGGAGAGCCTGTGTGTGCCATGGCACCCAGTGGCAACCTTCCAGGTGCCTGCCAAGTGTTTTTTAGAAAGTGGGTAGGACTAGGCTTTTGCCAACAAGGCTTCTAATTAGCCTTTGGAGATCTGATTGACTGTGCATATTTTTTTTTAAGTTGCTTTGGCGGCAGCAGTCACAATAGCACAAAGGTCTATACTATGTAACTGAAGAGTGAGCTATGGCAGCTTGTTTAGTGGCTGGCTGCACCTCCTGTGGCAGCCATTTTATAGCTGCTCGCACCACACTGTATCAGAATTCCAAGCGTGCCTGCAGGCATAAAAAGGTTGAAACCCCCCTCCAGCTTGGATACACATGATGAGGCCATTTGTATAGTAAGAAAAGCTTAAAATCCAAGTTGGTGCTTTACTTGAAAGCCACACTGCTACAGTACTGTTTTTCTTTGCACATTCAGGATGGCTGAAGCCAGGTTCCTCTGAACACATGATGAATGCCATTTCTTTAGCACTGAGGCAACACTTTAACATCGGGGCTTGTTTACTCGAGATGCATGATGTGTATTCCAATTAAGCTCAAATCCGATCATTTCTCATGTAAAACCATCACTGAGGAGCATTCTTCAGCTGCGGAAATAAATGGAGGAGTAACCCGGTTAATTTTTTTCTCCTATTTTGCAGCATCCCCCGTTTCCTCTGCTTTCATCAGTCTAGACGCCATGTCAGGTGCAGGAAAGGTAAGACATGTTTCATTTCTGGAGTAGCTTCAGGCCCTCAAAGATATAGGCTGCTTACCCAACTGGGGGTGGAGGGGGGAGAATTATGTACGAAATATAAAATCTCATTGAGTTTTTAGTGTGAATTATTGCTTTCCATTCCCAATTCGCATGTGCAATAAGTATCCCAAGCAGGCATGTGTAGAAGTCTTGGAAGAACCCATATATCTTCAATATGACATCCCATTAGTTGTCCAGGTACATGTGCTTTGCTTATGAATTCTTTGCTGATTTAAATAGTGTACCTACATTCTTCTCTTAGGCACGGCATAAGATTGCAGGTATGATTCAAAGCTGTTTTGGGGAAGCTGGGGGTGGAGGAAAAGATAACAATTAGTACTTTAATTGCTAAAATGGGTGATTTGAGTTGTACCTGCATGCAAATAATTTCTCCAACCTAGAAACTTTCCCCTGATAATAGGTCTGCTTGCTATGTCTGGTTACTGTGTAGTGAGGGAAAGGCATTCTGTTTACAGTCTTGGCATTCGGAGAAGTGATGATTCTTTGCACAAATCCTCCTGAAGATCCTCCTTATTCCTTTAGGCTTAAGACTGGCTGGAAATTATGCCTCCTCAAACCCTTTGGCCTTCTGTAGTGAAGTATTTCTTTTTCTGTTGTGGAAGTTCTGCAGTTTAAACCTGTCTAAGCATTATTCCTCTTCAGTCCTCTAACCCTAATATTAGATTTTTTTTGGGGGGGGGGGTTGAGCAGTGTTCACTCTAAGCTGAGTTAGTGTGAGTTAGCTCACAGGTTTTTAGCCTCTGGCTCACACATTCTTGTCTTAGCTCAGGAAGGATGGATTCAGAGCAAACTGGTTTATGCAGCAGCCAAATCGCTCACTCACAACTTTAATGCCAGTAGCTCACAAATTAGAATTTTTGCTCACAAGACTCCACAGCTTAGAGGGAACATGGTTTTGAGGTCGCGAACTTGGCAGTAGTTATTCATTATAGAGTAAAAGGTATTTTGCCAGCCCTGTAGCCAGGATTTTTTTCGGGGGGTGGGCACTGGGGTGCTAGGGGGATGCCACTAATTAAATTAAATCACCCCTCCCCCCGTTAGGAAAGGGCAGCGTGAGGGGCAGAGAGAAGCTGGGTACCCAGGTGTATAGCCCTGCCATGGCCTGCCCAGCTGCCACCCCCCCCAGCAGCTGGCTGACCCGTGCTGGATGCTGCAGTTGCCCTCCTCATCCCCCTGTGGGTGCCCCTGGCCATGGGGACCTGACTGGGGATGGACGGCTTGTCTGGGCACTGCTGCCACATAAGGCAGCCTCTGAGGGCTCTGGCCCTGAGGTGAGAGGCTGGGTGCCGTGGGAGGGCGAGCCTCAGGTGGGCCGTGTAGACCCAGGGGGGAGGCAGAGGAGAGTGGATCTGGCCGTCTGCTGCTGCTGCACCAGGGGAGGCGAGGGGAGCATGGTGTGGTGGAAGGCCGTGGCCGGTCTTCTCCTTTGTGCTGCCTGGCTCTTGGCCACCAGCGCCAGCACAGAGCAGCACTCCTGCTATGGTGCCTTCGACCCAGCCGTGGTGGGGCTCCACCTTAATCGCAGTGGGGCTCAGTGGGGCCATGGCATTCTTGTGCGGGGGGTTGGACAGGATGACCCTGGAGGTCCTTTCCAACTCTATGATTCTGTGATTCTGCTCATGGTCAGGGGCATGCGCTCCCTAACAGAGGAATGCTACAGCAAGATGGTTTGTGTTTCACCCCACCTATTTCTGACACAAATTTCCCACTGTAAAGAGAAGAAGACACTCCAAAGCAATATACTCTCCACTCCAGTTTTCTGCCAAGAGTCTCATTTATCACTGTGGATATTCAAGAGAACAGAAACAAGTCAGCAGCCTTGGGGCCCTTAGAGCAGAGGTGCTGGGACCAGGTCTGAATGAACTGGGCCAGGAAGGGGTTAAGTGACAACTCCCACCAACAGGTATTTTCCCTTATAACTAATCAACAAAAAGGGCTGGAGAGTGTTTGTTTTTAAAGAAATCTGAAAATTCAAAGATGGAGCATATCATATATTGGTGGAGTTTGCCCCCAACTGCTTCCCATGGTTACAAGCCTCAGTACTTGGGGCTTACTCACTTAAAGTCCTGGGTTTGTTAGAGTTGGTAACAATAGCCAAAGTCGTATTGTCATTCCAGTTGTGATTACCTACCTAACTTATTGTCTGGCTCCAGTAACCAAGTACAACTACAGTGAACAGGTGAGAAAGGGATTGCTGATTCTCTTTTAACAGAGAACTAAAGTCCCCTTCACTCCCAAACTGTAATTTCTAATGAGAGAGGCCATTATGATGCTTGACATTCCTGTACTCTGCTTCTCATGTAGCTAGCTTGGTTTCAAATGGAAAAAAGAAGGCGGCTTTGCCTTCTGCCTTTTGTGGCTTTGTGTGGTAGTAAGATTCCCAAGCACAGTTTACATTCTTTCCTTCTGCAGACAAGCCTTGGTTTTAAACAGAAAGCAGATGTATGTTAGAGTCTCCAAAATGAAATCTCTGTGGTGTAGAACCTAGACACAGAAGAACAGACATGGGGTTTTTTTGGGGTGGGGGGGCAAGAAGGGAAGGAAACAGAAAGAAAGGCATGGTTTGTCCAGTCTTTAAAGTAGATGTAGTTTGAATTTCCAGACTCCCATAGCTAGTGTCCAGGAGGCCAGCTGCAAGTGATCTCAAGTTGGGGGCCTGTGGTGAGGGAGGGGGCTCTGAGACTATAGCCTTCTGGACTAAAAAATGCCCAGTCCCCCACTCTGGCCTCTCCTAGAGATTCTTTAAACCCCACCTGTCCACGATCGGTTAAAAAAAAGGAGGGCACATGTAAGCTGTGTACTCTCTAAAGGTCTCTTATTTGGAAACTTGCTAGATCGAAGTAGTACTTATTTGTGCGGTAAATAAAATCACTTTTTTCTAGATCTTTGGCTGGACAGATGAGACACAGATGGAGATGAATAGCAAAAATTTATTCAACAGAAAATAAAGCATTTAATAGGGTAACTTATGTGTGGATGACTTCAGTATATCAAGTAAAATGGTCAGATCTCTGAAGGGAGAGTTGATTCCGTTTTTTCTGGACACGTTACCTCAGCAGGTTCAAGACTTTTCTTTTCCCACACAGAACATGAAGCCTAGACACCCCAGTTAGAAATGATGGGCCCTTAACAGGATGCTTGTTTGTCACACTGAAATAAGCTTTCTTCCCTAAGCCGACCTCTAAACCCTAATTGAAAGCCAAATAAAATCCTGGCTAAAATCCCTGTCCAAAAAAAAGAAGAAAAAAAGATGTTTTTCTTTACCCCACTGAAACTGAGGTCCCCCCTCCCCCGCAGTTTCCATCCAGTAGAGTACCATGGGCTCTGATTGGCTGTCGCTTAGATTTGCATAAGGCCTAAATCACAAGGATTGATTCAGAACCCTGGAGGAGAGGAGAGACTTCTAAGGATGATTGCCACAGGGCTTATTGAGATATATGCTGGAGCCATGTTCTCTGAATCACCATTTCTTTTTTGAGGAATACGTCAGACCTTCTGGGCCCAAGTAACTTTGCTAGGCCCCATACTCTAGCTCAGAGTGGGTTTTACCATGAAAGTGTCTGTGTTTTGTTTTTATTCCAAATCAAAAAGTGACCTATTTGAAACAGGATTGACTCAAGGAGGTATAGCGAAGCATGCCTCTTTCAAATGGTTTCCTAAGTTCCAGATTCAAAGTTATCTTTGCTTCCCTCTCTCTGAATCTGAGATGCCATGGCGTTATGAAATGTGTGTGACTTCCACAGAGAATTCAGCTGTTGCTGCCTCACTGGCCATCCCTTCTAAAGGATGGGAATCAGTTTCTGTTTTTTGTGAGATTCAATAAGAGAAGGGTAGTTCAGAGCCTTTGTGTAAACTGAAGGATGGAAGGGCCTAACAGCCCAGACTAGCCCAATGTTGTCAGAGCTTGGAAGCTAAGCAAGTTCAGACCACCAAGGGAGAGTGGGGCTGCTGTACAGAGGAAGGAAATGGCAAACTGCCTCTGCTCATCTCTTGCCTTGAAAACCTGATGAGGTGGAACTTCATGGGTGACTGCGCAGTTTACATTAGAGGGGACTGCCGAGGCATGGAAAGTATATCATATGCCGTAGTCTCCGAATCTGAAACGTTCACAGTGGACCATTGTCTTAGAACAGAGTTCCATATTTCCAGAGATACTTCAAATGCGTTTTTTTTGGTTGCCGCTCTCAGCAGGATGTCCTTAGATTTACTGATGCACGTGCGAATTGATTCTGATTGCCACAGATTGTCCTTAGAACCATGAAGCCACCTTTCTCCCCCTCCCCTTCTCGAAGCTGCTTTTTGTGTTTACAAGTTATTTTTTAAGTTACAAACAAATATTCAGTTTTTAAAAATGGGGAGGGAGAGGTGAAGGGAAAATGAGCATTTGATTGGGAACAAGAATTAGTATTATTTGAGGAATAATGACATGGAATAATGACAGTAGGAAAAACCACACTGAGCCCTGCTTACATGTACAGTGAATGCACCTTAGGAGAACTGAGACAGTTTGAGAGCAGATTCAGTTCTCATGGTGTGTGCATGTATTTCTGTTGTTCCACAGTTAACTCTGTACAGAAAGCTTTTGTGTGGTTTCGAAATAATATAAAAACCTACACAACCTTCTTACCAGAAGTAGAATGGAATGAGTGCAGGCTCCTCTAGCAACAAGTTTCTGCTATTGCTTGTCTTCAGCCTAAACATAGTCATGAGTGTGGGTGAAATATTTTACCTGAACACCATAGAACTTTCTAGAACTCCATTCCTGACCATGCCAGCCCACTTTCACATCTGGAGAATGGTCAAACGTGTTTATATAAGCAGCTTTGAAACATGTTGCTGTGTTCCAAGAGATCAGCCTGTTTGTCAGATGACTATTGCTAGGTGTGCTGAAAATACCATTCTTGTACAATCTCTCCCAAAGTTAGTGATGTTCATAGAACTTTGCAAGAAAAGCCTTCCCATGAAATGCAGTACAATAGATCCACCTCTCTCACTGACAGTACTATTAGTCCTGAGTCCCTGATGAGTATTGCAACAGAGCCCTGGTGGAAATCCCCTGTTAAAGAAATCCACACACAGCTGTTGCTGTTATTACTGTCTGTGCAGGAGGGTAGTTTGTGCCCCTGAGCCTTTTTTGGATCCACGAGTGGGTGTAGCTGCTGCATTAAAGATGGAAGTGCAAGTTACATATCGAAAGGGTGAAATGGAGAGAGACAAGAGCTGTAAAATTTCCAGAAATTTTGAAGCCATGGCAAAAAGGCTTTTCCTTCTTTTGGGGAAGAAAGAGAAATTTGGGGAGGAATGTTAGTATATGCAGTACTTTCCTGTTATATACTATTTGGCATTTTATGAGATTTAGAAATAGAGATGTCTTCATTTTCTGTAAGAAAAGTTACAAGAATGCCCAACACGTGAGGAAGACCTGCAACTGCTGCACCCTGTATCTTAATTTTTGCCATATGAGAAGTAGGAGAAAATGAAAGTTGAAGGTAGAAAACAAGTTCCCAGAAGGAGTAAACAGAAGAAAATGTATTCATTTGGACAGAACCGTCTCAAACACAATTGATTGAACTACGCAGCTGGTTGGACTACCACCATATTTGGATACTCGGTTAAACTTTATAGCAATAAGAACATCGACATTTTAAATAATGTATTAACACATTACAGCAAAATTGTTGCCAGAATGGTTTACATTTAACAAATAAATTGAGAAAATGTTGCATGTCTAAAGTAGGAAATACCATATAGTCTAATTCTTAACCCTGCCAAATCTGAGAGCGCTTAAATCTAGGCCATGGTTTTCCTAGGTAGAGGCTGCCAGGGGAGAAGGAGGGAAAGCTGAAGATGGGGCGGGGCAGATAAAGGTAGGTTGACTGTTGAGTGGAAAGGAGAGAAGGAAGCTAGAAAATGGAGGAGGCTATGGGGACTTTTAAGGAAGGAAAAGTAAAACAGTGTGGCAGGCGAAAATGAGAACTCCTACACAAGTCCTTGTGGGTCCCTTGCTTGTCATAAAATCTGATTCTCAACCTTGCACCATCTGTGGATGCTTAAATCTGGTGATTAGGCCCTGGATGAACAAGTCGGATCTAAAGAAACACAGCTTGGCAGAAAAATCTGAAATCTAAAAAAAAAAGGGGAAACACTCCAAAATGATAAGAGTGTCTGTAGCTTTAGAAATGGATGGCTTCAGTGGCTGCTGCTATGCAACCACAACAGCATTGTTGGGCCTTGGTTTCTGTCACCAGAAGGCAAGGGGAGGGGCCAGGGCCCTTTCCAGGGCAGTTGGCCTTTGAGGAAGGACTCATCAGGGCCAAGCCTGGCGGCAACCACTGGGCAACTTACTGCCATGCAGCATGCCTGATTCACCCAAGCCTGGTGTGGTGCAGTGGTTAGAATTACAGACTAGGATCTGGGAGACCTGGATTCGAATCCCCAGTCTGCTATGGAAGCAAAATCTCAGCTTAATTTACTTAAATAGTATGGGGATGAGATACAGAGGAAAAGGGGAGAGGTTATGGGGGCTGCCAGGGAAGGGACAGAAGAAATAGTGGGGGAAGAAGGAAATGAGATGCCCTCTTGCAAGTCTTTGCAGGAGCCCTGCTTGTACTGTGTAAAAGCCAATGTGCTACATAGACTTGTTGCATACATGGAAATGGTATAGGAAGCTGGCAGGAAATCTCTCTCACTCCACAAAACCATTATGGCATGTGTAGAAGATATTACCAAGACAAAATCCACTGCTGTGACTTGCTGCTGACCCTCAGCACAGAGTGAGAGGAATAGTCCGGAGTGACTCATCTTGTTCTTTCTCTCTTGTGTAAAAATGGAGGCCGCAGGGGTAGCTGTAGACTTGGTAGTGTGAAGGAAGGGATGATTTAACCTAAGAGTTTGGGTTCTGGGCCGTGTGTGGTAAAGAGTCTTCAAGAAGAGGAGGATGCACAAGCATGGCATCGGCATGGTGAGATGTTGCTAGTTTGAATAGATGAGTAGAATTCTGGGCAGAGCAGCTTATCTATTTATAACTTAAAGGCCTCTGGCTTTCTGTCAGGAAGTCAGGATGACTCATAGACATGGGGGAAGGGCTAAGGAGAGAAAGAATTAACTTTTCTTATATGTGTGTGATTTTTAAAAATGTCTGTAGACCTTAGCCTGTACATTTCACACCATGTAATGCAAGCAGCTCCCAAAATGAGATGGGAGACAAACTGTGCAGAACAGGCAGCGTGAAACTGAGAAGGGAAGGACATGGGAGAGCACAGTAATTCCCATGAATGTAAAAGCTGGAACTAAGTGCTGCCCTCACGGAAATCATTCCTAGCAGTATTTGTCACACTCTGCTTCTTCATGCAGCCCCCATGTGCTCATGCCAGGAGATAGTCCACTGAGGTGCATGTGGAAAGGGAATGAACTATGTGGACACATCCTTCATAATTCTGTAGGATGGATTCTAGGGTCCCAGTGCATTCTTGGGGGGGGGGGTCAAGGAGCAGCTTAAAGATGAAGTGCAGATGGCAGTGTGCAAGCAGCTGCCTCCTTCTGAAATAGATGCCTTCAGCCTTTACTGTGCTCCTGTACTGTTTCATTTGGGATGGGAAAGGGTTGTATGTATCTGGCAAAGTTAACTGTTCCATCCTTGAAGTTCTTGGGGTAGACCATCAGATGCCCTTGGTCGCCGGTCTACAGTATACCTTCATGCCTAACACCGAACGGTCTGATCATCTAAGTCTCATTTCCCATGTTAATACAAGAGTAAACCTGCCACATATTATTAGATCGAACTCTTGCAGAAATTCTAGTTGCAGAGGTCTTTTTGTCATAGTCCCAAAATCTTACCTGGAAGAGATCCTGACACTTAATGAATATCTTTTGGTATTGTATGAGTTAAGCCACCTTCAGCACAACTTAAACCTGGCCAGCCTGAACTGGGAAATCAGCTTATCCTGAAAAGGGCCTGTGCTTTTTCTGCAGTTGCTTCCATTTTATGGAATGAACTCCTTGAGGAGGTGAGTGGAGCATCATCCTTGGAAACTCTTAGGAGGTTCTGCAGGGCTGCTTTACTCACCCACAGCTTTTAATGGAGCGCAAGTTGCAGTTGCATTTTATTGTGTGGTATTAGGTGGAGGGAGAATTCAGGTTTGATTGTTATTGTATTGATTGTAGGCTGCCTTGGGCCATGGGAGTAGGCAAGATATAAATGTTTTAATTAATTAATTAATGACGATGCGTGAACTTTGGGAAAATCTCTAAAAGGTAACTTTATGAGTGTAGAGCAGCCACTGGGACTGCATTAATATCTATATTCTGCACACAGTATATTGTTTCTGTATTAGATCATGTCACTGGTAATAGTCTAGTTTCTCTTTCTCTCCCCCCCCCAGACCGGAAAATATAGGGGTTCTGTGAAGGATTTCCCAAACTTTGATGCCAACCAGGATGCTGAGGCATTATATACTGCTATGAAAGGATTTGGTATGTTCTACAGTTGTTGTAATCTGTCGATCTGATCTAAAAATTTTGTGTTCCTAACCGGGAGTCTTGTCATCTTTGCAATCTGTCACCTGTTCTGCCAACAAAAGCTGCCAAGCAACAGATGGCGGTAATAATAACGTTAGCTGTCTTTGTTTCTCTCCTGGAGAAGGCAGTAAAGAATGTGTGGAGAAATGGACAGCATGTTGTTTTCGTTCATTCAGGTCTGAGTTATCACCTTCTCATTGTGTAGTTAAGTGTAGAACGTGAAATGGCCGCTCTTCAGCTTAAATGCATGTTGTGCCCCTATTCTGTTAAGCCAAGGAGTAGAAAGCCATGTAGGACTAGAAAGGCTGGCAGGAGGGTAAACGTGGCTCAGTGCTACAGGTCCCATGCCCTCCCCGAGCCTGCAGAAGCTGCTGCCACTTGTGTCATGTATGGCACAAGTCTCCCATGTTTGGTCTTTCATGGTGTAAAACAGTGAAAAATAGAATGCCATTTTTAAAGTGTTTCTTGCTATTCGTATTTTTAGTCCAGCTGAAAAGTTCGGGGGGGAGAGTCCGAGGACATTTTCCATGCACAGCAGAGAAAGGGTTAGATATGAACCCATTCTTTGAAATTGATCAAGTAGTTTCCAAGGCTCAGAGCAAGACTGATAAAATTTAGACTAACTGAACTTGCAAAAGAACAAAGTTTGAGTCCAGTGGCACCTTTAAGACCATCAAAGTTTTATTCAAAGTATAAGCTTTTGTGTGCATGCACACTTCTTCAGATACGTTGAAACAGTTTTCCTCAAGCCTTACATATGGGGGGGGGAGCTGCCAGGAGGAGTTATTTAGAGTCAAGGTGCATAAGAACATAAGAACATAAGAGATGCCAATGTTGGATCATGGCTTCAAGCAGTTGTTAAAACCTGTGAATGGCAGCAGATTAGCATACAAATACAATTAACAAACAGATGTGAGAACTAAGTTTGGGTCCAGAAGCACCTTCAAGACCAGCAAAGTTCACTCTGGGTACATTATATATGTTATTAAATGCCAACAATGCCCTTCATTTCGCTACATAGTGCAAACAGGTCAAACCCTACGCCAAAGGATAAATGGACACAGATCTAACATCAAGAATTAGAAAACTGAGAAACCTGTAGGCAAACCTCTTCTTCAGTAGGGGGAAGTAATCCAAGCTAGTTAGATCACAGTAGGGCTATGCAAATTTTGTGTGAGCCCCTATTGGAGAGATCATAGTCTGACCCTCCAGTTTGGATTGCCCTACTGTTCAGGTAGAAGGCTTAGAACTCTACTCCAAGTAAAACTTTTAAAAATTTGAGAAAAGCCTTAGAAAGTTCTAAAAAACTTTAGACGCCCTTAAGAAGACTTAAAGAAAGCCAAAGGGGAGGGGGGAGAGAGAGAAGACGAAGAAGATAATTTCCTGGCAAGCCTCCGCTTGCAAGCACCTAGGACCATGGAAACGGAGCAGGGTCCAGCCAAACGAGCTCCCGCAGCAGCAACAGCAGCTACGAAACTAACAAATTTGTCTGGAAAGAGGAAGAAGGAAGCCAGGAAGAGGCCCCACCCACCCAAAGCTTCGGGAGGCAGTGAGACAGCCACAGAGAGCTTACCAGAGGTGGTGAGGCCAGCTGCTCGAAGAGGGCAACCTGAAGCTTCAGGTTACTGCCTCCTCACTGCACAGATCAATGGAGGAGCAGGCACGAACAGCACAGCAGCCACAAGACTCGGCTTGACCTTGCAGACCACGGTGGAGCCACGTGGGATGGATGTTGGGCAGGAGAGCCCACTTGAGAGGTACCCCACACACATGAACATGGCCTGGGGAAGCACAGTCGAACCAATGCCGAATAATCCCGAGGGGCCATGAGGAGATGCAGGGATGGGCTACCCGTCAGAGCAAGCAGGCCTTCCCTTCTATGTGTTTATGGCCTTGCGGAAGGACCCCAACATGGCACTGGGTCCCTTTTACCCAGGGCTGTATGCATTGGGCCCAGAGCAGATGTGGTCTTTCCTATCAGCAGAGAAAGGAGCAGGCCACTCTCATACAATGCAGTAAAGATGGAGTCATGTACCATCTGGTGAGTGAAAACTGTTTCAGTGTATCTGATGAAGTGTGCATGTGCACAAAAGCTTATACCCAGAATTAATCTTTGTTGGTCTTAAAGGTGTCACTGGACTCAAATTTTGTTCTGTTGCTTCAGACCAACAGGGCTACCCATCTGAACTTGCAAACGTTAAATGCAACTGGCATCTCACACTACTTCTCACTTCCTTATTTCTTCCTATAACTGTGGAAGGTGGTGTGTTGGATGTCAATGATTTCCCTGTTCTGTCAGTTCAGTTATAAAGGAAAATGGAAATCTAACACAAAGTGACATTCCAAAGGAGATTCCAGTAAATGCTATAAGGTGTTCTTGTCTTAAGTATGACTGAGCCTTCTTTGTTCTCTAGGTAGTGACAAAGAAGCCATACTTGACCTCATAACATCCAGAAGCAATAAACAAAGAATTGAGATTTGCCATGCCTACAAATCTCTCTATGGAAAGGTAATCTTGAGAAAGGGAGAGAAGTCTTCATTGTTCTGCCTTGGAAGTATATACAAAAAATTATTATGTGCAGATTACACTGATTCTGGAATGCGCAGATTACGCTGATTCTGGAATGCACGATAGCACCTTAAAAGTTAATAAATTGCACTGCTGGGAAGCAAATAGGAATATCTCAGATTAGTCATGAAGATTCCAAACACGGTGTAGTAAAGAGAAGGCTGTTTCTGTCTGGGTGAGTATGGGGTATGTGGGGGGCATACATATTGCATTTATTTATTATTTGTTTAGGAGACTTTTATTCCACCCTACCCCGCAAGTGGACTCAGGGTGGCTTACAATGTTATCATCCAACAATAAAACCATACATTAAAACATTAAATAAAACAATTTAAAATTTAGTCAACTAATTTAAATATCTACTGGCAGCTCAGCAAATAGTTTCTTCTTCTTTCAATGTCTGCTGAGCTCATGACAGGAAGGGCAGAGTGCTTGAACAGGTCAATCCAAGTGCCCAAGATGTAAATAGCACCATGGTCGCTTGAGCAGGGGAGGCCGACGTTATTTGACATCTGCCACTTCAGCCAAAGGCCTGGTGGAATAGCTCCGTTTTGCAGGCCCTGCGGAACTGCAATAAATCCCGCGAGACCCTGATCTCAATTGGGAGCGTGTTCCACCAGGCTGGGGCCAGGGCTGAGAAGACCCTGGCTCCTAGTCGAGGCAAGGCGGATGTTTTTCCGGCCAGGGACTGCTGGACTGTGTTGGTCTGAAGAGTGCAAGACTCTTTGGGGCACATATGGGGAGAGACGGTGCCGCAAGTATGCTGGTCCCTAGCTGCATAGGGCCTTAAAGATTGATACCATAACCTTAAACCTGACTCAGTACTCAATTTGCAGCCAATGTAGGATTATGAGGGGTCTTGTCTGTAAATCAGGATATGTATATTCTAGATGCTATTGCTATCACTTTTGCCTTGTAACAGATGGTACTCTACTAGATGAGGATATGACTAATGTGGATAAGTTCTTTGTGTGTGTTTTACTTCTGAAAGCAACAGTAGTCCAGTAGCTAGAGAGCTGCCTTTGACCCAAAAACCTAGTTCTAAATGGACATCATATCTCTGCTGCAGACTCATTAATTAGCTTTGGGGCCAAATCTCTGCCTCTTAGTTTCAGTTCCCAGTTTCTCAGGAAGAAGAGGGACCTACCTCACGAGTGGGGTAGCTGTTATAAGGGTGAACCTAAAATACATTGTAAAGTGCCAACTTTATCAATTAATAGCAGCATTTGTTTCAATGAGTTATTAACTTTATTGGTATTTCACTGAAGAAAATGATTTGGGAATTTTGATCTAAAATCATGTCTAGGAGTCAGTCTTTTTCTTCATCTGTCTCTCCCATTTTTGTTAGGATCTGATTGCAGACTTGAAATATGAGCTGACGGGGAAATTTGAGCGACTGATTGTTGGTCTAATGAGACCCTTAGAGTACTTTGATGCCAAGGAAATCAAAGATGCCCTTCAGGTAAAAAGAGAGCTAGGGCCATATTTGTTTATTTTAAGAAATGATACGTTGAACCATTCAAAGCAGCTTACAATAAATACGTTATAAACTACATTACACAATGTGTAAAGAATAAACTGGTAACAAAACAATCAGAGCAACCAAGAGAATTAAAAACACTTTTGGGGAAACCTTTTCGTCCTATATAATTCTACAGAGAGAGCTGTTTGGGGCTTTTAGTTTCTTGGTATTCAGTGTGCTGCTTTTCATGTGGAATTATTTCATTACTTTTAGGGCATTGGGACTGATGAAAAGTGCCTGATCGAAATCCTGGCTTCTCGGACCAATCAGCAGATCCATGCTCTCGTGGAGGCCTACAAAGATGGTGATTGCAGAGGGCACGGGGTTTAACATGTGTCATGATCTGGCCTGTGCCAGCACGGCCTAGCCGGCCTAAGAGGCCTGGCTGGCAGTAGGAGGCAGCTAGGCCTACAACTCCCAGAGGGCATTGGGAGAATCAGAGAGGCAGCTTCTGGGAGGAGACTGTTGAACTGGGTGAGGAGAGTCGGTTAGCCATTAACTGAGGAGAAACAGGGTGTTCTTCGGTTCTCTCTCTGCGGCCTGGTCCCACTGTGGGGACAGGCTGGTCTGGGAGAGAGGGAGCTAAACTGGGCTCAGCGTGAGTGCTAGGCAGGCTGGGGCCTGGAAGTAGAAACAGGTAGCTGCGTTAGTTTATGTTTATTTGTCCTTTCACACTGTTATTCCCTTTTGAAGCACCTTGCCGTGTCTTGTTTTCCCTGCCCCACTGTTGTTTTAATAAACCCTTTTTGTGTAAGTATTTTCTCTGCCTGGGTCAATCACGCCTGTGTTCTCGGCTGAAAAGGGGCTTGGGAAGGTACCCTGGGCCTCCCAAGGGACCATAAATCCAGGGTGGTGGCGGAGGAACCCAAAGACCCCTCTGGGGTCATGACAACATGTCTCTGGGTCTTGAGCTGGCTTCAGCTACTGTTATGTCATGGAAGCGAAAGAATTAAGGCTTAATGTTGAGGATCAGTTGTTGTATTATGCAAGAATAAACTAATCATCCTTGCTTCTTCCTCCATTTCTAATGCCAAAGTTTGTACTTGGTTTCTTAATTGAGAATGAGCAGGATCAGGATTAACTGCTATGTAGTTGTTTTGCAGCGTAATGTAATGCAGTGTATTGGAATGAGCACCACAACCACCGTGGTTCAATGGTTAACCAGCGCTCTAAGCACTTTCGCTATTTCCTTTTAAAATGATCGCTGAAAATGTAATGACTGCACAGTCTTGGGTGCATGGTAAAACATCAGAATGAACAAAGTATTTCTTAATTTTCCTTGTACCTCCTGATACAAATGATAATTTTTAAAAAATCTTCTTTCTACAGCATATGAAAGGGACCTGGAGGAAGATGTTGTGACAGACACTTCTGGGCACTTCAAAAAGATGTTAATTGTTCTTCTTCAGGTATATTGGGCCGTAAGCAGTTCTGTGACCATTATCACTTCACACACAGTCCTAATGGGATTAATCCACTGTCCTTTCTGCAGGGCACCCGGGAAGAAGATGATGTTGTGAGTGAAGACTTAGTGGAACAAGATGCCAAGGTGAGCATAACTGGTATAGAACTTTGCTTAAAAGTGAATCGTTCTTTGTACTGGAACAAATCTAGGATTGGAAGAAATTTCAGTGCTAGATAATCTGACCAGTATCATGATCCAGATGTTTCTTGCACATTCCGATGTAATTTCTCCTAAAGCCCCTATCCTTCAGGGTATGGTCCTGCTAGCATAAGACAGTTGAAATCTGAGCAGTGCCAGTCTGCAATATTTCAGCTTCCACCCTCGAGATTTCTTTCCTTTCAGATTCAATTAGAGGGTTCAGATTGCCTGAATTGGTTCCTTTTCTGACATTGATCGTTATTTGCTGTTTATGAACCCAAACCAGTAGGGTAAGGGCCAGGTTTCACGAGATTGCTTATTAAATAGAGACAGTTCTGCTTTCAAACATATTTCCTTGCAGATTTTTCTGTGTGTTTAATTGCAACACCTACTCACTGTGATATGGGTAGTAATTGTTAAATAAGTCCTCCATAACTTTTAAGATATGAGTATTTAGACCACATATATGAGAACCTAGGTCACAGAGTGTTGGAGTTGTGAATGTAAGAAGAACCTGTTGAATCTGATCAATGATCCACCTAGTTCAGCAATCTATTTTCCACAGTGGCTAACCAGGTGCCCTGGAAGGGCCACAAATAAGATATTGAGAAAGTCTCCCTCTGCTGATCCCCAGCAACTGGTATTCGGAAATATACTGCCTCCAAACATGTACCGTTCCTATTAATAAGTCTATCACCTAACGATTTGTCTAGTCCCCTTTTAAAGCTACTTTTATATGATGTGACAGTAAATTTCACAGGAAAGATATGCAATGTTTATACTTCCTATAGTCTGTCTTGAATCTACTGCTCATCAGTTTCATTGTGTCCACAAGTGTCTAGTAATGTGGGAAATGGAGAAGAAGTTCTATCTCCACTTTATCCACAGTATGTATACTTTTATAAATCACTCTCATGCCATCTTATAAATGGAGATTCGGAGTCAACAATCTGTCAGCAGAAAGTGGTGGTAGCTGTAAACCTTTACCATTTTCCCTCCTCCCAATAGTTATTTCCATTCCCAAGAGAGTTGACTCCTGGGGTCATAGGGCTTATTGGAGTAAAAGCCACATGGGTTAATGGGTTGCACTGATGAAGGAGAATACTAACTTTATACAGCGATTGATTGAAATGTGGAATTCACTTCCAGAGGATGTAGTGATGACAGGTTTAAAAGGGAATTAGATTCATGGCGGGGTAGGTCTGTCGCTGGCTACTAGCCATTGTGACTAAAGGGAACCTCCACATTCAGAGACAGCAAACCTCTGGATAACAGTGCCAAGAGGCAATGTCAGGGGTAGGCCTCAACCTTTGTGCCCTGTTGTTGGACCTGTTGAGGAACTGGTTGACCACTGTGTGAGACACAGTGCTGGATCCAGCAGGGCTTTTCTTATTTCACCCTTTCCCCTCCTTACTTCAGACCATCCACCTGCATGACTTTTACTCTACATGATTCCAGGCATTAACTTTCCAGAGGCTGGAACTTACTCGGTGGGGGAGGGGAAGAAAAATATCCATGATCTGTACACAAAGCATGAGAGATCAAACCCTAGAAATCCCCTCGGTTTTGATTGCTCTTTTCTAACCCTTTTCAGTTCTCTTGGTGACAGAACTATATAGTGTTCCAAATTCAGTCATACCGTAGATGTATTTATATAATACATTGCTTTCTGGGATCACTCAAAGCAGTTTCTAAATATATAAATAAAATTACGAACATTAAAACATCAAAAGCAGCAGTGTGATCTTTTAAAAAATCAGTACAACAGCAGGCCAGTTTCCAGAGGCCCTTCTAAACAGTTCAGCCTTATGCTGAAGGTTGCCACGGATAACACTTCCTGGCAGAAACCATCCTATAGCCTCCCTTGCGGTTGGGACTGAAGTCAGCCCCTGTAGTGGCAAGCATAGCTGTCTCGAAGGCTCATACTGGACATGGTGGAATCCGTTATTAAGGAGAGAATTAGTAGGCTCATTGAGGAACAAGAGCTATTGAGGAAGAATCAGTATGGATTCTGTAAGGGAAGATCTCGTCTCACTAACCTTTTAGAATTCTTAGAGGGGGTGAGCAAGCATGTGGACAGTAGATGTTGTTTACCTAGACTTCCAGAAAGCTTTTGATAAAGTTCCTCATGGTATACCCCCGAGGAGAGCACTGTGCTCAGTAGATCAAAATCTGCTAGTGGTCCCTGGACCAAGAGATATCTGGCTGTCCTCAACCAGAGCCAGGGCATTTTCCACCTTGTCTCTGCTGAATAACATCCATGCCCTGCAGGTCATGATACAATTCCACGGAGCCTGTAAGGCATAGATGTTCCGTCAGGCATTTGGTTGAGGACAGTGATGGCTCCATATTTTCTGGTACTCTTACTCCCTGCCTCCCTGTGAGGCCAGTAATACTGTTAGAAAATTTTAATGCCATCCTTTGGTACTGCTGTGTTTTATTGGTTTTAATTTGTTTTTAAAAATATGATATTAGGTTGTACATCGCCCTGAGCCTGGTCCCTCCAGGGGAGGGCAGTCTAAAAATCAAATTTAATAAATAATAATCAAAGGCTCCTAAGTAAATTCAGCAGTCATGGGATAACAGGGCAAGTTCTCTTGTGGATTAAAATTGGCTGATTAACAGGAAACAGAGAGTGAATATAATTGGGCAGATTTCACAGTGGTAGGTGGTAAGCAGTGGGGTACCACAGGGCTCTGTATAGATTCTGCCCCCCAGGCCAGTCCAGGGATGAGGGGAAAACTCTACACTGGCTCAATACATTACACAATAACTCAGAGAGGTAGGCTCTCTGGATTTCAGAACAATAGCCACCAGACAGAACACACTAGCACATCCTCAGAGATGCACTCTTAATACTCAGTGGTAGCGTGTAGCCAGTTACGCTGCAAGATTTAGGCTTAGAATTCAGTTACAACAATACAGACAAGTTATAAACCAGAATAAGTTTATTCAGTCAGAGCTTTGCATAGAGTAGAAGGATTTCAAAATAAGAAAACTTGTGGCTCTTGGCCCTCACTGAACATTAAAGAGATATGCATAGTTACCAGGATGATCCATAGTCAAGAATGTCCAAGTATACAGTCCAATTAGATCCCATAGGATCCTCAGTAGAAACTCCATCTTTGTGCAAGCATGCAGCCATGTGCTCAGCTCACAAAGGAGGTCTTTGTTCCACAGGGGACAGCATTTCCCAGGTGCAATTCAACCAAGTAGAGAGAGCAAGAAAACTCTGAGCTCTCTTCCAAGGGGTCAGACAATTAAAAAACCCAATCTAGTCACAATCAGCTGTGGCCATCCAGCCAATCACAAGTAGACAGGGGATGTGGTCAAGGGTTAGTTGCCATGGGAGCTTTGAGGGGATAGGTTGGAAGTTTTGGAAACCACGCCCGCGGTCACATGGCCCCCAAACCTCATTCTGTCCGTGACTGTTTGCTTGTTTGCTAGGGCCATCTGGTCTCTGCCAGCATGGAAGTATGAAGAATGTGGGGTTATATGGCAGGGCTATTGAGGCCATTTGGCTTCAACAGGAAACACAGCACAGCAGGGTATCAGCAAAACATTCCAGGGGAAGGCAGGGGCTTTTAGAAATCAATATTTCTATACAGGCTCAGTACTAGGTCCGGTGCTTTTTAACTCGTCTGTTAATGATTTGGTATTGGGAGTAAGCAGTGAAGTGGCTAAGTTTGCGGATGGTGCTAAGTTGTTCAGTGTGGTGAGAACCGGGGAGGACTGTGAGGCACTCCAGAGGGATCTGTTGAGGCTGTGGATTGGATAAATGTATGGAGCAGAGGTTCATCAGTGGCTATTGGCCACAAGGTATTGATGGACCACTATGTCTGGGGCAGTGATGCTCTGTATTCTTGGTGTTGGGGGGGGCAGCAGTGGGAGGGCTTCTGGACTTCTGGCCCTGCTGGTGGACCTCCTGATGGCACCTGGTTTTTGGCCACTGTGTGATACAGAGTGTTGGACCGGATGGGCCATTGGCCTGATCCAACATGGCTTCTCTTATGTTCTCATGTTCTCAAGGTGGTCCAGGAAGAATGTAGGTGGTTAAGAGCTTTAAAGGTTAAAATCAGCACTTTGAACTGAGCTTGGAAGCTGACTGGCAGCAAATGTAGCTTTTTCAAGATTTCAGTCTTTGCAGACGAAGTGATGGTGGGGAAGCAAAGGCTATGAAACTGGCATTTGTTGAGGCAAGCAAAGATATGCATAAATAACTGTGTGCCAATTCCTGGCTTTGCAAGCCAAGCATAGTTAAAATAAATGGTGGTTTCACATTATGTCTGAACCCAAGCCATGGTGTTGGCTTGAGTTGCATTATATCACTGTTCTAAGATTATTCTTAAACACTTCAGAGATAAGATGATGAGGGAAGGTTGGACTTAGTCAGCTGTTCACTATTTACTCCCTAAGCTGTTGCAGTTGTGCTGTGCTTTCTTAAAAGGACCTGTTGGATGCCGGGGAAGTTAAGTGGGGTACAGATGAGGCCCAGTTCATCTATATTCTTGGAAGCCGAAGCAAACAACACTTGCGGCTTGGTGAGCACTGCATTCAGAGAAATTATTTGATTCTTAGTCCACAACTTCCTCCTCCTCCTTATTATTATTATTATTATTATTATTCCTGGAGTGAGTGTTGGTTAGCTGTGATGCACAGGAACATTTAGTGTTTTTGTTAAGTTATTGCTTATGTCTTGTAGGATGAGTAGTAAATGATTTGCCAAAGTCATTCTTTGTTATGTTAACTGCATTGGATGCTGCCAGTACATTTTTATTGGATCATGAGCTGATCTGTAAGCTAATGCTTCATAGACCTCTCCTTCAAAACGCAAATACCTTGACCTTCTGTTCACATCTTGAAGTTGTGGGGCCAGATGCTTATTCTATACCCCAACAGCTAAGTCTGTCTGTTGGTTTGTCTTGTTAAAGAATCCACATTGCTTTGTTGTTGCACTTAATGTCCCTGCAGATTGAAATGTCTGTGAGGTTTCTTATTCTTATCATAAAAAGTTGGCTGTTATGTAATACCGAGTTGGTGGTGTTAGTGCCATCACTATTCATGGCATTTTTAAAATGCAGAAAGTGCAAGTCTTTAGCCTAAGGATTTTCGCCATCTGAATTTTATCAGTGAGAGGTCACAGCCAAGAGTAACAAGGAATGCCAAGCTATTGGTAATTATCATACTGCACCTAGTGAATCTAGAGATCTGCCAGTATTCGGAGGCCTTTAATACTCCTCAAACAGAATTGTAGGCTGTAAGGTGCCCAAAGAGAACCTGACCCATTTCATTCAGCGACTCCATGTACACGATGCAATACTGAAGAAATGTTCAATAGTATGTTCAGGTTATGTTGGCTGTCTCACATATTGGTCCTGCCATTCCTGCGAGGACCTCAGGACAGCATACATGGCTTTCGTTATTGTGCTAATTAAGTAGCTCTGTACCAGATATTTGAGATTCTTTGGAACAAAGTACTCCAGTGCCTTGGATATAGCTGTGATTTGATGTATGTATCAGCCTGTCCTCCTCTTTCCTTTTTAGTGTTCGATGAGTATCTGAAAATTGCAGGCAAGCCTATTGATTCAAGCATCCGGGGAGAGCTGTCTGGAGACTTTGAGAAACTGATGCTAGCAGTAGGTGAGTTGGCCTATGGTGTATTTTGAGTAGTTAAATTTGAAGAGAACTGACCCTGAAAGGCCATAATTATTCAAACTAACTCTGTGGCCAATTGTTCCAAAGATTCCAAGTTGCATGTTAAATCAATTGATGTTGGAAGTGCTATAAAATAACAAGTGTTAGAGGTAGACTCCGAAATGTATTATATCTACAGACTTCATCTTAGATTAGACACAGGGTTTGGAAAACAAAGAGTTAAGCCAGGTGATGGGGAACTTCAGTATGAAAGATCTATATGAGAACCTTAAGACCTGGAATTAATCTACATAATTTAGTTGCGAACATTTCACATATTTGGACTATTACTGTTATCAGGCAGATACTAGATTGCATGTGCAGGTATATTACATTCAGTCAGTATTTGTATTCCCAAATATTTACATTCGTGGGTAAAAGACTTTGAATTATCATGAGAGGCAAATTTAGAAACCAATACTAAAATACTCTTTGACTATAGTAATTTTTAGGCCTCTTGTTCAGCTCCTGGACTTTTTGTTGTTCTGGTGTGAGCAACATGGAAGTATTCCAGCAGGCAGTGTGTGGGGGGGAGTATTTACGAGTATCAGTGTCTTAATTAGAAAAGGTTACACCCCCCCCAAATAAGGTCACATGGTACCATTGAAAAGCCTGCATGGATTCCGTGCCTTTCCC
>NW_015175445.1:55790-80137 GCF_001447785.1 Gekko japonicus
GCGTGCATGGAGTCCGTGCCTGTCCCTACAGCAAAGGAAGGAGTCCCTGTCTGCTCACTGATTGCACAGTCTGGCTAGTCAGCTGATGAGGTCAGGAAGTGAAGCAGAGCAATTTAGATATGCCAAACCTTGTGCTGCTTCATACAGCACTGGCTGAGCATGGATGCAGATTTGGGAGCACAAGGAACTTTCAGTGCACATATGCCTTGGGTGGATGAGTTTGGTGTTTGTGCCTTTCCTCTCAGTGCTTTATTTTATTGTTTGAAGCAGTTATATAGCACTGTTTTTTCTGTGGACTTTTGAAAGCATTTTCTCTTTCATGGTGACCACTGGGTTTTGAAGTGCTGCAGGACATAAGAAAGCAATTGCATTTCACTGAGTTTTAGATGACTCTTTCTACTGGTTCCATCCACAGTGAAGAATATCAGGAGTACACCGGAGTATTTTGCAGACAGACTCTTCAAAGCCATGAAGGTAAGGGGTATGCCCCAGGCTGCCTTCTCTTTGACTGTTTTCCCCACTTTTTTATTATTGCCCTCTGCACTGGTTACATTCTAACACTGAAAATGATGACATTCCAGTGCATTAGTGTGGTGATGGCTTGCCCTGTTAAGACAGCATTGAACTGAGGGGAGTGCGTGTTGCTTCACAAATAGAATGAAAGTGGTTCTACCAATCCAACTGTTTTTTGTTTATACCCCACTTTTCTCCCTCAATGGGGACTCAAAAGTGGCTTTTCACATTGTTCCACCTTCCTCCACTTAATCCCCACAACAACAAGCTTGTGAGGGTAAATTAGGCTAAGAGATTGTGATGACCCATGGTCACCCGACCATCTTCCATGGCTGAGAGGGGAATTTGAACATGGTAGTCCCAGATCCTAATCTGACACTAAGAACATAAGAACATAAGAGACGCCAATGTTGGATCAGGCCAAAGGCCCATCCAGTCCAACACTCTGTGTCGCACAGTGGCCAGAAATTCCAGGTGCCATCAGGAGGTCCCCCAGTGGGGCCAGGACATTAGAAGCCCTCCCACTGTTGACCCCCCCCCCAGCACCAAGAAGACAGAGCATCACTTGCCCCAGAGTCCCTATCTATACCTTGTGGCTAATAGCCACTGATGCCCAGCACCAAGAGGACAGAGCATCACTTGCCCCAGAGTCCCTATCTATACCTTGTGGCTAATAGCCACTGATGGACCTCTGGTCCATATGCTTATCTAATTCCCTTTTGAAGCCGTCCATGCTTGTAGCCGCCACCACTTCCTGTGGCAGTGTTAACCACTACGTCACACTAGCCCTTAGTTGTCTCGTGTCACGTCACCCACTTGGTACAGTCTAAACTCCATTTGTATAAGGTTATTAAGCCATGTTGCTTTTTTCCTGTACAACAATTGAAAGATGTTTCTGTACAACTTTCTTCTCCTTACCTAAAGCTATGGTGCATGCTCTGCTCACTCCCTACCTTGATTATTACCCAAATTTCTTCCTTCTGGCCCTCCCTGTGACAGACCTCCATTCAAAACTGCCGCTCCAATCATTCACTACTCCCGTCACTTGGACCATGTGGTACTCTTATCTTCCCATCCTCTTCCACGCCAGCACTGAAGTTGCAACAGACGGCATTACAGGAGTGAGGGCAGAAAGATCCAAATCTTGCTCCATAGCAGAAGAAAAATATGCACTAATTTCTGTATGTGGTCTAACTGCAGATTTTTATTACCAGATATAGATAACAGGGAAAACAAAAGGGGGTACTTGGAGGAATGTTGTCTACATCACTGCTTCCCCTCCCTGTGCTATTTCAACGTTACCTGTTTCACTCCCACCTACCTTTTGTCCCATCCCCCGTCTGCCGATTTACCTCTAGTCAGTTGTTCCCTCCTCCACATAGTCTCTGCACCTGGCTCCTTTAATGCTTGATGGGTTAAAGCAATTTATTTAGAAAAATGTTATGACACCTCTCCAAAGAACCTGTCCAAGGCGGCTGTGTTGGGCAACATTGGGGGTCTAAAACTGTCACCCAAATGGCATTGTTCCCCCTTCACTGCCTATGCAAACATAATTTTTATTAAACTTCTCAGCTGTTTTTTAGACTGTTCTGCAGTACCTTTAAAGTTTAAAGGAACTGCACAAGACAGCCTGAAACAGCTGGGTGGCGGGGAGCGCCTCCCCAATGCTCAGCTGTTTTTGCAGGGAACAGAAACTCCTGCTTTCTGCTCCATCCACAAACTGCCGCAAACTGCTTTAAAAGTTTGTGGAAGTTCGTGACGGTAGACCTGTCAAAAACTTCTGTTTGCAAATCGCAAACAGCAAAATTCATGACTAATTTTGCTTCATGGGTCAGTTCCTGCCCATCCCTAGTTTGTAGAAACATCTCCCCTTTCCATATGTGTCACTGCTGGGCAGATATTTGGATCTATAACCTTGGGCCAAGTTCAGAATTAGATATTTAGGAGGGGTTTTTTCCTTCAGAGAAGGAATTTTTTGTAATAAGTTGTCATGAGCTGTGCAGGACTGGGAGTAGGGCCAGGTGCAGCCTGGTCCCAGGAGAGACCTGCATGGCAGTGAAAGTAGGCAGCCTACGGTCCCCATAAGGCAATGGGCTATAGCCAATCAGAGAGTGAGATTCTGTGAGGAGACTGTTATATACTGTGAGGAGAGTCGGTCTTCGCTGTTAACTGTGGAAAACAGGGTGTTCTTCCGTCTCTCTCTGCGGCCTGGTCTCACTGAGGGGACAGGCTGGTCTGGGAAGACAAAGACCCCTCAGTTCTTTTTGGTGTCTCTCTGCGGCCTGGTCTGTGGGGACAGGCTGGTCTGGGAGAGAGGAAGATCTCCACTGGGCTCAGTGTGAGGGCTAGGCATGCCGTGGGCCTGGAAGTAGAAACAGATAGCTGCGTTAGATTATGTTTATTTTGCCTTTTCACACTGTTATACCCTTTTGAAGCGCCTTGCCTTGTCTTGCTTTCCATGCCCCAGTGTTGTTTTTAATAAACCCTTTCTGTTTAATTATTTTCTCTGCCTGGGTCAATCACGCCTGTGTGTTCTCAGCTGTAAAGGGGCTTGTTGGATGGGCTTGAGAGGGTACCCTGGGCCTTCTCAAAAGGGACCATAAGTCCAGGGTGGTGGTGGCGGAAGGTGGAGACCCCCTGGAGGTCATGACATAAGTTATGTGATATTTCATCAGAAAAATTATCCTAAGGTTTATGAGGTGAGGGGGAAATACCAGGGCTGGTCTTTGGTCTGCTATGTTATAGCCGGACTTACTAGTATGTGGCTCTTGTAAATGGAGCACACAGAATAGGAAGATTCTAAGCACTCAGATTCTACGTATGGGTACAGGTGTTCACAGCAAATAACATTACAGCTAGATAAGGTAGTAACATCTTCATTTCTACTTCCTAGCAGAGGGAAGTCGATATTGCTGAATAAACATTTCCAAGAGAAGTGCTGCTTTTCTTAAAGAAAAATGAGCAAACCTCACAATAAGCCTGGGTTAGATTGGCATTTGTGATATTCGAATATATTGTATGTTTGTGATTTTTATATGCATTCATTTATGCCCTGATTTTTCCACCACCACACTTTGAAATAAATCCCAATCTGTTGTAGGGTTTAGGAACAAGGGACAACACATTGATTCGGATTATGGTGTCACGCAGTGAGATTGATATGTTGGACATCCGGGAGATCTTTCGGACTAAATATGAGAAGTCCCTTCACCACATGATTGAGGTAAATACTGAGCACTTGCACTGGCATTGATGTATGTCAGAGCTTGAGATGGCTTCCACACTAGCCATTTAGTCTGGAATGGATGTCACTGATGCAGTTTTTACAGAGAATCAAGGTGACGTGATTGCCAGTCTGTTGAATCCCATTGTGGTTCCCTTGTCATTTTGGAGATCTTGCTCTGTGGCCTTTTCTTTAACTGGAGCTTTGCCCTGTCTGGTTAGGTGGTGAAGCTTTCTCAAGGGTATTGTCCCTTTAATTTTTGCTGCCTTTACTTTACAGAGTGACACATCTGGGGATTACAAAAAAGCACTGCTGAAGCTCTGTGGGGGAGATGATGAGTAAGCAAGTTCAGTTCTACTATTACTTGGAGAATTGTTCTCTTGTCGTTTTTCCTAATCAGGCTCAACTACAGGCACCCGACTGGTTTGAGCAAGGGCTGCCCTTTGATAAGATGGTAGACTTGATTGGTTGGTGGACTCTAGGTATCTTTGCAAAATTCCTCTAGGGCAGATATTTGCATCTGGATTTTGGTTCTATCCCATTGGATTGCTCTTCAGATTGAAACTCATTCTGTGGGAGATCCAACAAGCAGTGCAAGAAGGATTTGCACTTTTTGATTTGTTTGTTTTTTTACCTTCTCCAGGTTTCCATATATCCCATGAACATTAGAGAAAAGTTGTCTTTGAAGTCCCATAGGTGTGCTTTTCTCTGATCCCACGGTTCAGGGATCCCTGAAAAAGCACACCCTCTGAGTTCTAAAATAGAAACAAACAAACAGATAATTGGCTCCGTTGAGAATTAGTTCATTGTGTGTGTGTATATATAATTTATTTGATGGCTTCATTTGTCAGCACACAGAGGGCTAACTTTGAAGGACTTTTCCTTATTTTTATATCTTGGTTGCAGAAGTATACAACTGAGTTCTTCTCTATCATAGAAACAAACAGCAGTAACTCCAAAGTTCTTAAACAATTATGCCACTGTAGAAGGCTTAGATTTCTAATAAGAGCTTAATGTTTTTTTCCTTTGATAATCTGTATTCATTATTTCAGAATAGAGTTCAAATCTGGAAAAATCAGAGTATAAGTATTATATTTCAGTATAAGAATCTACAGCCAGCACAGAGTACAAATATACTCTTGCTTTCTTGTCTTTTGTAACATGCAAAACTGAGGCTCTTGGAGCTCATCCAACATAACAATCATATTATTAGTGTCACATTCCTTTTTTAATTTCCAGACTTTTAGAGTTCTGAGTGTCAGTTTTTGTTTTGGATGAACGAAGCTCCTTTCCTGGTTCTCATGGCAATGTATCTAGAATCTGCTTCACATTTTCTCTTGTTATCTTCAGTTTTTTGCATTCCCAAATTTTAGTGAGATAATTTTGTAATTCTGGACCATTTTGTCCAGGGGGTCCTGTACAAAGGGCATTCCAAGGATGTCAACTCTGGGTTGGTTTGGTGAGCCTTTGATAGTCTTTATCTGAAATTGCCAACTTTGGTGTTCTCCTTTCTATTCTCCCAATAGGTGTCTGATGGCTAAATGCCTGTGTTGTTGCCCAATGTGACCCTGTCACAGTTAACTTGCAGTTGAGCACCATGATAGTGTTAATGTCATCTAGCAGGATGTCAGAATTATAGGGTCCATGCAGTTTGGCACAATTGAGGGAACTGATATGTAATTCCAACATAAAATATAGTATTTTTTCCCCTGTAGTTAAAAGGTTGCTCACACTTTGATTAAAATTGCATTGTGTGCTTCCAGTTTGGCCATCCACAGGGCTATTGCTCAGTGGTAGTACTTTGCATATAGAAACTCCCAAGTACAGTTTCGGGCATCAGGAGTTTGTAGGTGACAGACAGTGCTGAGAGAGGCCCTCTGCCTTAGTGAATATAGATTTTGCTGCCTGAATTGACTCCTTAAGTTTCTGAGAGCTCCTGCCAGTCAGAGTGAACAGGCACTACTGAGCTAGATGAACCCATAGATTGGCTCAGTATAAGACAACTCTGTATTTTTACTTTTTAAAAAAGCGATGTATCTAGACCAAAACCTGTCTTAATTACATCAGAAAGAGTTGTGCTCCAGAATAATTTTCAATTGTGGTAAAGATGTGAGATTTTGTTGGGAATGGAAGGTGCCAAGTAGAATGGCATCAGCTGATTTCTGCAGGACCTGAGTTGCTGTGTCATGTGTTTGTGTGTCTCCATAAGTTCATAGACCTTGTGTCCTGTCCCTTCCCATTCCAGTGCTGCAGGTGAGTTCTTCCCCGAAGCTGCGCAGGTGGCCTATCAGATGTGGGAACTTAGTGCAGTGGTCAAAGTAGAGGTCAGAACCCAATCCTTTTCCTCCTCTGCTCCTTGCTGGCTTGAAACAACAGCTTCTTCCCACTGCGTGCTGCGTCTGGCTGCCTCCCTCACCTTTCCTAGTGCCTTTTCCTGATCAGTGAGCTGAATTGCAGCCTAATGTTTTTTTAAAAAAATGAAATTTACTGGATCGCTATCTCCCCCCCCTGGAATTAACCCTTTAAGGTACTGATTGCTTCCCTGTTCACAGCAGCATGAATGTTTTATCTAGTATAGTGGAGAGATGGATATAGAGCACAGCAGTGATAAACAGGGCTGTTTTGTCTTTGGCATCTAGTGCATATGCATTACCCCAATCTGATCTCTTGAACGTGTACATAATGCTGGAGGGTAATAGAAGTCTGACTTGAGAATCCTTGCTTTAATTATGGAACAGTACCAAGGAAATCAATCCACAGCACACCCCCTTGTGAGAGGTGGCTCTAGCTTGTCCCCTTGCATCCCCCCAGGTGAAATATTCAACATACTAATCTCCTTTAGAGGGTGAATTTGCACATTTTGTGTGTCATGGAAGTTTTAGCTATGACTTGATTACCTAAATGTGGAAAACTGTTATCACAGAGTATCTTCTCATCGTATCAGATGATTGCTTAGCATGAGGAAGTAATAAAGGAGTAATGAAGCTGTTGGGACATTTTTTCTGATGTTGAACCAGAGTGTATGAATTCACCCCGAGGTCTTGTGCCCGTGGAGCCCATGGAGAGCCTAGCTTACAAGAACCAAGTTGTCCATCATAGAAGAGTCACTTGAGAGCCAGTTTGGTGTAGTGGTTAACTGTGCGGACTCTAATCTGGGAGAACCGGGTTTGATTCCCCATTCCTCCACTTGCACCTGCTGATGTGACCTTGGGTCAGTCACAAGCTCTGACACAGCTGTCCTTGAAAAAGAGCAGTTTGTGTCAGAGTTCTCTCAGCCCCACCTACCTCACAGGGTGTCTGTTATGGGGAGGGGAAGGGAAAGGAGTTTGTAAGCCGCTCTGAGACTCCAAGTGAAGGGCGGGGTATAAATCCAATCTCTTCTTCTTCTTGATCATGAATTAATGTTCAAAATGCAGTTGGTGTGGCTATAAAGATGTTCTGTGGGGGATGAAATGCCCTTGAAAAAATCAAGGCACATCCTTTCTCCAAGGCAGTAAAATCCATCTAGATGCTCTCCATTTGTTCTTACTGCTGCTCTTTCCCCCCACCTCAGGTGCAATAACACTTTTGTTTGTTTGTTTGTTTGCCATGGGTTACTTTTTCTGTTTTGGCCATCTGTCTTTTCATAAGAGGACTGTGATTTCTCAGCTTGCTCTAATCCTGGTAGCTGCTCTGCTTCTCCTCTGCCCATCAGTGCCTCTTCTGCCTCTCTTTCTCTCTCCACTGGACTTGGTTTTAATCTAAACCCTATTATTCCTTCTGCAGCTGAAAGGAACCATTCATCCAGCTGGAGATTTCAATGCTGATGGTGATGCCAAAGTACTAAGGAAAGCAATGAAAGGTTTAGGTAAGTAAGCTTTTACATGAAGTGTCTTTCTTTTTACAGGCTGATTTCTTTTGTGGGAAAACAATATCATGGCTTTACAGGAGTGCCAAAAATTTTAGATCATCTTAAAATCCAAGAATCTTTTCTTAAAGCAATCTCTGCCTATATGTATTTGAGTTTTCATGTGAACTCTTCCACACGCCTCCCCAGACTTTGGGTCCCTGATCTGTCGCTCAGGAGGGGGGGCAATTCCCTGGTTGTGTTGCCTCCCTTTGTCGCCTCCGTCCCGCCCACAGACCCGCCACCCACTGACTCGCCCTCAGTCTCCGGGGAGCCACCGGCTGGGATGGATGCTCCAGTGGGTGGACGCCTCCAAGGCCCACCACCTCTCAGCCCGGCCTCCACCCCCATGGCTCCTGCTGGCCCACAAGGCGCTCCAGGGCGCTCATGGAGCTGGGAAACACAGCGGCCAGCCGCAGCCTGTACGGTGAGGCTGACAGGGTACGGGTCATGGGGACAGGAAGGCCAGGGCCTCTGATGCAGCAGCCAGCCAAGCCAGAAGGAGACTGAGGCGCCACCTCCCGACGGCCCCGCAAAACTTTGCTCTGTTGTCCCACCACTCCCTGTGCCCCATTCGCCTTTGCGCTGCAGTGTGGCCGAGCTCCTCGCCGGCCTCTGATTACTGGCCTCGGCGCACGCTCCACTCCCGCGTTCGCCTCTGAGCACCACGGGAGCCGACGAGCTGGGGCCACTCCCCCGCCTGACCTCTCCACCGCCGGCAAGACTCGCATGCCGCACTCAGCCCCCCCACGCTTTATGTCTGCAGCTGGTGAGTTCCTACCAGCGTGGCTGCAGCAGCGGTGGCACTGCCAACATCTCCCCGGAGGAAAGGCAGCTGTAGAGGCGCCGGCCCAGGCCGCGGGGAGCCCTCCGCAGATTGGGGGCTCCTCCCGCCACACCCGGTGACCGGATGCATGCCTATGACTGCCCCGCCGCCCCGCCACTGGCACGCCCATGCCAGTGGGAGTGAGACGCAGGACAACGAGGGTCCTGATGGCGACTTCCACGGCCTTCATGGCTTCAGTCCTCGCCCCGGGGTCTTGCTAAAGCTCGTTGCATCGACTTCACAATGGGCCTGAAGGCTAGTATTTTATATTTGCAAGGTTTTTAAATGCATCAATTGTTTCTTTCTGGGTTTTCTGAGCGCATAGTAAGAGCAGCTGTTACAGCCTGCAACCGTATCTACACAGTGTCCCAGATTAGGTCTTCATGTCTGTGTTTTGTTCTAGGAAAGCCAGTGCTTCATTTTAAAAGGAAGTACACATCAATTGTCTATGATGGACAGGTAGTTGCTGATGCAATATACTGGTCTGAGAACCTTGGTTGACAGAGAGTTCAAATGGAATTCTACTGTTGACCTGAGGGAGTGCCAGTAGACAGTGGCAGTTAGGAAGGGAGGATTGAGGAGGATCCTGAAATAGGGATGTGGAATCAGTAGTCCTTCCCTGAGGGAAATAGCTCCTAGGAAAGTGTTAAGGAAGGAAAATTGGAACGCATGCATGTATGATCTTGCCTCCACAGAAATTAATAATTTTGTGACAGGGAAGCTTATGCCTGTTCATGTAAGAAATAACAGCCAAGTGATCTCTCTCAACAGTTATAAAGACCTGTTTGTAGAACAAAACAGCTACATATTGTGACGAACTATTGTATATAGTTATACAAAGTTTCCCTCATTCCTGTTGCCATTTCACCTGCCAAGTTTAAACCAGAAACCTACCTGACAGTCTGACTTTTTTGGGGAAATTTCTGCCTATTTCCCCAAAAAACTGAAATAAAGTTTATCTGTTATGAATTAATATCAGGCTCTCGTGTGCTGTAATCAGACATATGCCCACAAAGGGTTTTTTGGTTGTTCAGTGTCCTAGGCTGGGTCAGTATCTATATACATTTTAAACATCCCGGGGGACAGACAGAGAAACAAAGAAGAAGAAAAAGAAGCCACTATTGGGCAGGAGGAAGTGGGGAACCATCGTATTGTCATAGTATCTTGACAGACTCCTCAGTTCTTTACACATCAGGCAGCAATTCTGCTACCTAAGTCAATCTGATTGTGGTTTAGCTTCTCCTTTACTGTGTTTCTCTTTCCTAGTTCTCTGCTGATTATCGAACATGCGTACATTCACATGGCAAGTTCAGGAAACAGCACAAGAACAAAAAGAGAGAAACTGGAATTACTCAAAACATTAGTGGGGTTGCAGATTACATTTAGCTCTCTCATATTTCACAGATAGCTTACCAGTTGAGTTTCACCTCCATATCTAAGTCCGGGTGGGCTCATGAGCTTTTCTGCACCCTGTGGTCCACATCACTTTTGCTGTACCATGAAGCATGTTGTGGTTTATCTGACTAAATTATTACCAGCTCAGACTTGAAAACCATCCACCTTGGGGCATTTTTGGCAGGAAGGAAATAAGAGTGGGACCACTGCAGAGTTGCTAAAGTGTTTGCAAGTGATTATTGTTGGGTCATCTAAAATGTAATCTACAAAAAAGGAGAAAAGTACTATAGGCGATAAATGAGGGAAGAACATAATTCAGAGGAGCCGTTATCTTTCCATGATTCTCATGGGGTAGGGGAGAACTACATATTCTAATAACTAACATGTATTTACCTCATAATGGAGGAGACATTTGATGGGGAGATACCTCCCTTTCCCATCCACTGATTCATCTTCTCAAATTCTCTCCCACTAATTCCTAGTAGCAGGAGACAGTCCACAGATACAGAAAGGGTTAAGCACCTACCTTTGCATCAGTTTTCCACTACCTAATGTCCCTAATCCTGCCTTCAGTGTCAATGGTCTCTCTGCAAGAGATCTGAGGGCACATTTTCTCAGACGATTTGCTCATTGGAACAGGTTTTTTGCATTCTGGGGGAGAACTGGCTGTTTGCTTTCAGGTAGCTGTTGGCGGCTGAACCTAAATGTTATTTCTGCCTAGGTCTGAGTCTCGTGAATTGCCTAAATGTCAGATGAGTCATAGTTTCTATGTGTTGGGCTTTCAGGCACTGATGAAGATGCAATCATTGGTGTTGTCACACAGCGGAGTAATGCCCAAAGGCAAGAAATCATAAAGGCCTACAAGTCTCATTTTGGCCGGGTAATCAGCATTATCTATCTTGTCCTGCACATTTTAAAAAGTGATTTATGTGATCTGCTGATATGTCCTCAGGCTCCCATTGACTGCCTTCTTGGAAGTAACTAAAAAGCTCTCTTAAAAGCAAGATCTAGCATTTTGTCTCTGGCTTTGTAGCAAAAGAGCAGTTCTTGACATTCAGTAAACATTTAGTACTTTTTCTTTAAGCACTTAAGAGGAATGAAGAGAATGGGCTATAGTCTGCTGGTGGAAAATGTTGTCAAGTTGCAGCCAATGTATAGTGACTAGGGTTGTGCAATAGACTGGTTCAAGTCTATTGGACCCGGAAAATATTCAGTATTTTCAAAAAATCCCGGATCTCAATACTGGTATGGTATTCAGAGCTGGCATTTTTCGGAAATCCCAATTTTTTTTCGGGTCCAATAGACCCAAGGAAAAAAATACCAATTTTTTAAAAAGCCAGCCCAACCCTGGGGCTGGCTTAGCCTCTCCTGCAATGCAGTTTAAACCGTACTGCAGGAGAAACTGGCCCCAGGATCTGTGTGTGGTGGGGAGGTCTTTCCCTGCTGCACACAGACCTGGTTGGGAGGGCTTGCGTGCCACAGTAGAAACTGGCCCCAGGATCTGCGTGTGGTGGGGGAGGCAAGAGAGGATCAGTTTAAACCAAGCTGCAAGAGAAGCCAGCCTGAGTCGAGGCTGGCTCCCACTACCCCAACCAATCCTGGACTGGTTTAAACCGAGCTGCAAGAGGAGCCCACCAGCCATTCAGTATAGCTGAATATCCCCAAATAAAATCGGCTTTATTTGGGCTTAACTATACCAGTAACCGATCAGACTTTGATCTTAATAGTGCCCCCCCCCCCCATAGGGGTTTCAAGGCAGGGGACATTCAGAGGTGATTTGCCATTACCTGCCAGTGCATAGCAATCCTGGACTTCCTTGATGGTCTCCCATCCGAATACTAACCAGGGCCAACCCTGCTTAGCTTCCAAGATCTAATGTGACTGGGCAGTCAAGGCTGTAGCCTACTGCAGAGCTGTGCCAAGTGGTCAGATCATTAGGCCTTCTGTTTGAGGCATTTTGCATGAAAGCAGCAAATCAGTTCTCTTCCTTTTTCTCTTCATAAAGGTTGCCACTTGGATGCCTGTACTTTGGGGGGGGGGAATATGAAGATAACGGTTCACATGTTATGGAGAACACAGGTTGGGTCCAGGGTCCTCACCCTGTGTACCAGTCATAATGATCTGCAGGTCCGCCTTATTTCCTGAATGCATGCTGTGTGATGTATGATGTGGATCATGACTGTGGCAGGCATGGAGAAGGGGCTTAAACATTCCTCCCTGTGCCATTTTCCCAACCAGCAGCAGTCCTGGGAGTGCACTGCTTGGCCCATTGGGAAAACCTGTGTGTAAACATGTACATTTCCCCAGCAGACCAAGTAGCACCTTCCCACTTGGATAATTTCAGGTCAGGAAAACTGGGGAGGTGGGAAGCTAACACTTTATCCATGCATGCCACAAGACATGTTCCAAATCAGGCGTTGCATGCAGGGGAATTGAGGAGAGCCTGCGACTCATATGTGACTGTGTCCTCTGTAATGTGTGAACTGGCCATGACAGCTTAATAAAGCAGCGGTTTCATTATTCAGAACTTTATATCCTGAATTATCTAGTGTTCATGAGAGCTTATAATTAATGTACAATAACAAACAACTGCTATGACAAAGTAAACTTCCTGAATATTACTTTGCTTATACTTGGAGCATCCAGAACTTGAGAAGCCTGCAGCTAGAGGCTAGTTTTGAGGGAGTGGGCTGTCAACAGCTTTCCTTCCATCCAGTTTGATTCTTTCTTGTTCTGGCCAGTAGGGGGGACTATATGTTCAGAATTCCCGTGGGTTTTTTAGACCTGTTCTTTATCAGTGTTTCTTGCAACAGGATCTGATGGCAGACTTGAAATCTGAAGTATCAGGGGCCTTGGGAAAGGTCATCCTTGGACTGATGATGACACCAGCACAGTATGATGCTAAGCAACTGAAGAAAGCCATGGAGGTATGATTGCACTGGTTAATTTTATTTGATAACATGTCCAGACTGCACTGAAGCCTTCTTATTCTTGATTTATGTCTTGTGATTCAAAATGTACATCATCATTCCAGGAAAGGAAATGCTCTCCTGCTTTTTGTGCCCAAAGGGACCAGTACTATAGTCCTGTGTCATAACATTTGTTGTTCCACTGCAAAGCATTTGTATGTTTGTTTAAAAACATATTCTGCCTTTTAAAAGCTGGTATATAAATCAATTATAAATTGATTATATAACATATATTTTTATATTCAATTATAAAACAACTCAAAAGGAATAAAATTAAAGTACAGAATTCGAGCTGCAGTCCAACGCCATCAGATGCTGTCAGTGAAAGAACACAGACTTACAAGCCCCTACAGAATGCTAACAGTGAAGAGACTTTGTATACCTCCGTAAACAGCCCATTCCAGAGAGTGGGACCTGCTGTCAAGAAAGAGTGAATCGTTGCAATGGGGAAATGGTGGATAAATTGTACCATTAACAGAGCCTGTTTGGCACAACTTTTGGATTTTGGCCCTGTACAGGGGAAGGTGAGGGTTGTAGTGTGTGGCTCAGAAAAAAACCAGCCATGGCCTGAAACAAGGATCTCCATGAGTCTCAATTCTACAGCCAAATGGTATCAGTTTTCTCATAAAAAGAAGAGCCTTGCTGAATCAGGCCAGTGGTCCATCTAGTCCAACATCCTGTCTCACACAATGGCCAATCAGTTCCTCTGGAGGGACAACAACAAGGGTATAGAAGCCAAGGCCTTCCTTGATGTAGCCTCCTGGCACTGAGATTCAGAGGCTAACTACCTCTGAATTTAAGAGGTTCACTCTAGTTACCATTGCTAGTAGCCACTGATAGACCTATCTTCCACGATTCTATCTAATCCCCTTTTAAAGCCATCTATGCGTGTGACCATCACTACATCCTCTGGCAGTGAATTCCACACTTTAATCACTCTCTATGTAAAGAAGTAATTGGCACAAAAATCTTTAAGGGCAATCACTGAAAGTCCTTTTCCAGTGCTTTCTCATCAGAATGAAGTGTGGTCAAGGGCAAAGGAGTCACATAAGTGAAGTGCATGAGGGGAAAATGTGTGAGGGGAACCTCCAAGCTGAGAACCCTTGAGAGGAGGGGAGGACATTCTGGCCAAATCTAGTTCTAGCAAGCCTGTTAGCTCTTCCTTCACCACTCTCCTTTATTGTCTTGAGGTTGCTATGTTGACATGCCCCAGCTACAAAACTTGGTACCTGCCATGTAATGTCAGCAATGGATGAATTAGCAGATATTCTGTATTATTCCAGGGTGCTGGCACAGATGAAAGCATTCTCATTGAAATCTTGGCCACTAGAAACAATCAGGAGATCCAAGCAATTAATGCAGCATATAAAGAAGGTAAGGGACTTGGAAATGGAGGACTCAAGGGGGAGATGGATAACCGAGCAGTGAGGAAATCACTCAGGTGCTCCATGAAAACCACATGGGATCACCATGAAAACATTAATATTGAAAATCTGGAACTTTACCAAAGAGTCTTGAATGTATTTTGAGAATAACAGAGCAATACTATGCTATCTTATTCCAGTCTTGTTTTATTTCTTAGTTTTTAATTCACCTTTCTTTCTGAGACTCAAGATGGGTTACAAAAAACAATGCAATAAAACTTCCAAAGAATGCAGACATTAAAAAGGCCCTCCTGAGCAATTGTGTCTTACAGTGGGCTTAGACTGGAGTAGCTCTGCATAGGACTGCACTATAAGAAGAACTTTGAATTTTTGATGCTGCCAAAGAATTGTCCAGGCTAGTTAATAAGGTTGTGAGAATGTATATTGTGATGCTCATTGTAACAGTTTTGCTGTCTATGTGCCCATGGTTTTGGTCACAGTCAATAAACCCAATTCTGTATTTATAGGTGGATTTTGTTTTGTTTTTGTACAAGGCTCATGAGAACAACAAGGGCATTCCAGTCCCACTATCTGTTTCCCTTTAATTGTCAGATCAAAGGCTTCTTAGATGCTTGAGATCTCCTCCAGTTACTAATACACATTTCTGTGTATGTTCAGCATGAACCACGAACCTCCAACGAACTCCTCCATTGCTTGAGCTGATTCTTGAAGCTCAGTTGGGCCAGCCTGCCTTCAGAGCTCATTTCCAGTCAGCCCAACCCAAAAGTAAGCCACTCCGAAGGCTTCAGTTCAGGGTTATGGTTTTGACCTTTAAAGCCCTGTGCGGGACTGCCACTCCCCATATGAGCCCTGGAGAGGTTTATGCTCTTCTAATCAGCACCTTCTGGTGATCCCTGGCCCGAGGGACATCTGTTTGGCCTCATCCAGAGCAAGGGCTTTTTCAGCTCTTTCCCCAGCCTGGTGGAACATGCTCCCACTCGAGATCAGGGCCCTGCAGGACTTATTACAGTTCCACAGGGCCTGTAGAATGGAGCTGTTCCGCCAGGCTTTTGGTAGAGGCAGCAGACATTCAACCATTCTGGCCTCCCCTGTTCCTGGCCCCTTCCCAATGCCCTGCTGTTTTAATAATTGGAGTTTTCTGGGGACCTATATTCACCTGATATGAGGCACGGGGTTTGCTGTTACTGTGTATTATGCCATCTATTGTTTTATTGGTTTTATTGTTCTATGGATTTTATGTTGTAAGCCGCCCTGAGCCCACTTGTGGGATAGGATGAGGTATAAATTAAATAACTAATAATAATTTAAATGCCTTCAAAGCTCACTTGGGTGGGGCCACAGGCCAGTGGTGGACTCTGGCGGCATTTAAATACCTTCAGAGCTCACTTCCAGGTGGTCTGCCGGACCTGGAAGTACACTCTGGTGGCATTTAAATGCCTTCCGAGCCCAAGAACGTGTCTCCCACAGACCTCATGAACCTCCATGAAAAATATGGAGGACTGTGGGAGACACGTTCTCCCAAACCCCTGGTTCACAAACCACAAGCCGGCCTGGTTCTTGCTCAGGCCAGGATTTATGTGTTGGTTCGTGCCTATCCCTAGTTATTCTGTTATTTCCAAACGTACACCAATCAGATACCCATGGTCTTATTATATTTAAAAATAAAATAAGAGGAAAGGCAACCTCACAAATGTATGGACTAAACATAAACTGTACTGCCAAAGACATTAATTAATTACTTCCACTAAAGGCACATCAAAATAATTCTGCTCTACATCTTCTGGGGAAGGAAGAGAGTATAGGAGCTTTCCAGCTTTCCACCTGGCAGGCTGTTCCAAAGTGTGGACACAGCCACTGAAAGTGAATGTTCACAGGCTGTAGTTGAATGAACCTTCCAAACAGAGGAGACCATCAAAAGTGAGGTGGCTGACCTTAGTTGATTCATGGGCTTGTACAGGGAAAGGGATTAGTTATGTGAGTCCCAGGTTGAGAAGGGCTTTAAATAGATTTGTTTTGTTATGTTTGTTTCTCAGCAGAATAATGGAAAGTGACTAACAAAAGCAATATACCATGCAAATTGGTCAAGCAGGGGACATGGTATCTCTTCCCCTTCCTTTAGAATGGCTGGCTACTGATGTGGTTGTAGGTGGGAGGCACCAGGAGGCATTTGAGCCATGCGAATCAGAATAAAGACTTGTACTGTGATGTATATTTCTGGTGTTACACTTGTATCTCTTTTCATTCTTAGTTTACCATAAGTCTTTGGAAGATGCACTGAGTTCTGATACTTCAGGACATTTCAAAAGGATCCTGATCTCTCTGGCTCTGGTAAGGGTGCATTTCTCTGCTGTTCTTCCCCTCACCTAAAACAAAATCACATAGCTCTAAAATCCACAAGACTGATGCAGATATTATGGCCATATTAAGGTAGTACTAGCATCTTTTCTTCTGCAGTGTGTTTGACAGTGGCACATTGGGTAAAAATTCAACAGCTAAATTGTTGTGAGAAAACAGAGGTGAATTTATTAGGAGTGGAATTTGCCTGGCCTCAAAGGCACAAGAGACCTGACAGGGGGGAAAAGCTGACAACTGTTCAGGGGTTCTCAATTGCATTACCTTATCCTGCACCATCACAGATCTCTTTGGAGGACTGTGTGAGATAGAGAAAATAACCCAGTCATTGCATTGCATCATGGGGTTCAAATGGACACAGCAGTCATTTGGCAGCTGTAGTGTGTGCATCACGCCCCCATAAAGAGCCTCATATTGAAGAGGCAGGCACAGCTGGCTCCAGCAAGAAAACAGTAACGTAATAGGTCCGCATGATGCAATTTCAGGATCATAGTGCCAGACTTGCAATCATAAGGCCTAATTACTACATTTCCCCTGAGGATGTCCTCTGGTTAGCCTGAGAGATTTGTTCTGAAGCTCTTTACTTCCCAGGTGTATGCAGGCCCAATTCGGATCACATTTGTAGCTCATAAAGAGACCAGGTTTAGACATCCCCCTGAACTCTTTTCCTAATCTGGGAAGCCTGAGGAGGGGGGGTTGTTGTTTGCGCCCTTGGGGGGCTGCACATGTATTAAAACAACGTGTTATGTTTCTATGACAAGCCCTTGGGGCTGTTTCAGGGCATCAGAACAGCATGGGTGTTGAAGTCTAAGCACCCTCTCCATGTACTGTAGTTCTAATTTGAATCAAACCTATTCATACCTAGGAAGCATGGCACTTCAGAACAAAAGTGCCTGCCTGACCAGGGGATGTCCTGGGGGAAAATATAATATCAGACTTCCCTTGACTCTTTCTCTCTCTTTACTACTTCCTGGATTTGCTCTGATTTCCATCATATTTAATTTTTGTGTTTGTGAAGGTTCATTTCTTTTCTCACACCTCTCTTGTTGGACTAGCCAGTTACCTTTACTGGGCCTGGTTTTTAGCACCTAGGCCCTTTTCAGTGTCCTGTCTTCCTGTGTCTATCTTGGTGTACACCAGCTTGGTGTAGTGGTTAAGTGCGCGGACTCTAATCTGGGAGAACCGGGTTTGATTCCCCACTCCTTCACTTGCACCTGCTGATGTGACCTTGGGTCAGTCGCAAGCTCTGGCACAGCTGTCCTTGAAAAAGAGCAGTTTGTGTCAGAGTTCTCTCAGCCCCACCCACCTCACAGGGTGTCTGTTGTGGGGAGGGGGAGGGAAAGGAGTTTGTAAGCCGCTCTGAGACTCCAAGTGAAGGGCGGGGTATAAATCCAATCTCTTCTTCTTCTCTTCTTCTTCTTCTAGTGTATCTCCTAGCTTTCTATTAATAATATTTATTATTCATAAATAATATTTATGAAAATATATATTATGGGCAAACTCACTAGTTGCTTTCGTTTTTGGAACGGTTGGGTGGGCAGTGCATTTGAGAGATCTTTCAAAGCATATGAGGAGTGGAGGAAATATCTGGATGCTTTATGATCACTGAGACTCTGTTGAAGAACAGATTACTGCAAATTGAAGCAGTGGCCGAGAAGATGGGGGCAGTCAGGTCTTACATATCGGCTAGAGTGACTAAAATCACAGTCCCCAAACAATAAATAATGAGTACTATTTACTTGCGGTGGGTCTGAAGAGGCCTGTTCCCCACTACTGTCTGCCTCAGTAGCCTAGTAGAATAGCAACTACTGGAAGCTTAGTAAGGGAATAGACTTCAGATGTTCTCCAGCAGCTCCTTTTGTGACCTTCTGCCCTCTTAAATCAATGTGTTTGGTGACCTTTGTGCCTGTACTTCGGATGCTGATCCTCTTTGTGTTTTTATTAATTGCTTTCAATCTTAAACCCAGGGCAACCGTGATGAAGGAGGAGTGGATCTCGCAAAAGCTCGTGAGGATGCCAAGGTGAGAAGGACAGGGTTGCATGTGCCCAGAATAACCACAATCATGCAGGGATCATTATTTCTCATTGCTTTTGCTTCAGTGGCTGAGTGTGGAAAACTTGTCTGCCCTGAAACTGATTTCCCACACTCCACGCCAAACTAACTTGTGTGAATGCGAGTCACAAATTTTAACATATTTAAAATAAAATAAATATATTTCAAAGCCATATTTTCTGGATAAATATTTGCTTTACAATAAACCTGGAAAGGCCTGGAAAGAAGAGTTATAATACCCAAAGGTTTGGAAAGAACACATTTTTTTCCACATAGGCATAAATATTTCCTGTTGTAGCAGTTCAGTACTGCAGTCACTGTTTTAGATGTGTTGCTTATGCTGAGTCTGCTGATCTGACTGGATTATTAGTGACTGGCACTTTGAAAGTGGATTTCAAGCAACCACTTCAGTGACAGAGCTGTGATTATCTGCAAATGGGGCCTGCACTTAACAGGGACTCATATGGACCAAGATTACATCCGATAGTCACTAATTCTCTTAGAACTGAGCGAGATGTTACATTTTTTTAAAAAGGTTGAGTCCAGTTTCCCTGGGCTCAGCACTCTTGTCACAGCCACAGAGCACTTGTGGGGACTGTCTCTGAAAATAAAGATGAGGCCAATTGATCTGGGAACTATGCCTTTTCCTGACCAGAAATAGCACCCGGGGGAATTATTTCCTCCTTTTTGGCTGCTCCAAAAGAGGGAAATAACTCCCTCTCCAGCACTGTGTGGGTGTGGAAAGAGAGAGTCCAGGAAACCCAGACTCAACCTTAAAAAACAAACAACCCTAACATTTAGTTTGGCTCTTAGGTGTTTTCCACACAGGGAGGGCTTGTGTGGTTTCCCCATTGTTGGTGCAGCTGCAGGTGAAGGATAGCAGCAACAGGGTTTCCACGTGGCAGGTTTTCCCACAGTTTCCCTGCCCCAGTCCCCCAGCAGCGGCCAACCCTGCCCCCCGGGACACCAAGGCGTTTACATTTTTTTTTAAATCAGCACTAGAATGTTAGAATATTGCCCTGACCTGGCTAGCCTGATCTTGTCAGAGCCTGGAAGCTAAGCAGAGTCAGCCCTTGTTAATATTTGGATGGGAATGCCAGGGTTGTGACGTGGAGGCAGGCAATGGCAAACCACCTCTGAACATCTCTTGCCTCAAAAACCGCAAGGGGTCACCGTTAGTTGATCACGACTTGACAGCGCTTTCCACCATCAGAATGTTACACCAATCTGTGTACCTAATTCTCTGAATTCCCAGCTTTCATTTTTTGCAAAGTAATTCTCTAGCTGATTCCATTGTGGCTGTATGCCTTTCCGCTTATATCTTTGCAATGAAAGAGGCTAGAGACCTGCCTTTAAAAAAAAAAAAGAAAGCTAGGAATTCAGAGAAACCTGGAACACAGGTTGGTATAACATTATATTGATATAATGACATTCTAGTGCTGATTTTAACAAAATAACCCATGCCCCTAGAGGCAGAGGGAAAAAATGGCCACTTCAGGGACAGGATTAGGGGAAATGGCTGCCGTGTGAGCAGGGCAGGGAAATCCAAATTTTCCTACCCACACAATAGCCATCCAGACTTTTCTTTGATCTTTCCCTGAACTGTGGAGCAAACTAAGTTTGAGAAAAATGGGGGGAAAGCTGGAGGAAACCTAGTAGGTGCATAAATACACCAGGATTCTGTAGGGGAGATGCAGGGGGGTGGGTGGGATCTGCTTCCCAAAAGTATTGACTCCAGCACAGATAGCCTGTATGGAAATGGCCTTAGAATAGCCTAGAAAGATATGGATGAAATGGCCCAAGTTTCATTGGTTGTGGTACATTATACCTGGTTTTAAATGCGGTGGGAGTCATTTTTGATGTGTACATTTTGCATACATGGGTAAATGTGTACCCACAGTGTACTGAGCTGAAGGCCAATGCAATTTACAATCAGGTGTTTTCTTAATATGCGAACAAGTCTGTGTTTGCTTATCTGGGCTTTGGCCAGTTTATATGTTCAGGAGAATGAAGTGGCAAACATTTTCCCAGCCTCTTCCACACCAGGCTAAAAGTGGGAGGTTGTGTTCTCCATTTAGATATTTCATGATCATTTTCATCCCACCCTTTCTCCAAGGAGTTCAGGGGAACATAAGTGGTTCTTCCCTTTCATTTTATCCTTATAACCATCAGGTAGATTAGGCTGAAGTCAATTTAGCTTCACCACTGATCAGGGATTTGAACTTGGGTCTTCCTGGTCATAGACCAGTGCTATAACCATCAGGTAAATTAGGCTGAAGTCAATTTAGCTTCACCACTGATCAGGGATTTGAACTTGGGTCTTCCTGGTCATAGACCAGTGCTATAACCACTGTACCACACTAGCTGTCAGTACTTTGTCATGGGGGGAAAACTTTCTGGCACAGAGATTAAGACTATGCCAAGGCAAAGGATAGGCTGAACATTTCCATTAAAAATCATTTTTCTGCTTGCAAGGAGCACTCACCCACAGAACCCTTTCCTCCTGCACAGTTCGGTATATCAAAACCTGACTCCCTATGCTATTAGGTAAAGGTAAAGGTTTCCCTTGCTTGAAAGCCAGTTGAATCCAACTCTAGGGATGCGGTGCTCATCTCCATTTCCAAGCTGAAGAACCAGTGCTGTCCAAAGACGTTTCCGTGGTCATGTGGCCGGCATGACTAGATGCCAAGGCACATGGAACACTGTTACCTTCCCACCAAAGTGGTACCTATTTATCTACTTGCAATTTCTTGCTTTCGAACTGCTAGGTTGGCGGGAGCTGGGACCAGAGACAGGAGCTCATTCTAACATGCGGCACTCAGGTCTCGAACGGCTGAACTACCAACCTTCTGGTCTGCAGTTCAGCATCTTAACCACTTAAGCCACCACAGGCCCTCAAAGAGAATGGGTGACAAAAGATAGTTTGTTCTCCTCTCTCTCCTTCCTTCCTTCCTTCCTAGCAGGACAGAGGCCCTGGTTTTGACTACTAAAACTATGCTAGGGTGAAAAACCTAAACTGCTACTTTACCCATGTAGCCTTGATTTGTGCTAGGGGCTGATCCTCCATCATCTCAAGGGCCAAATCAGATGAAGTGACAGGATTCCTATTTATAGAGCCCCCCAGCATTTTTTTTCCTTTTAAATACCCAGTGCATATGACCAGAATCCTGATTCGGATCACAGCTTGTGAGGATACAGGATTAAGGTCCATCCTTTCCGTTGTGCTGTTTTTCAAACTTTGAAACAACATAGCAGGACTGTAGCTTATCCCATTGGACAAGTATAGGTCTTGATGTACAATCTGTATTTTTGCCCCAGTTGGGCAAATAGCAACCCCACAAATCACTTTGGTTCAGGAAAATGGCCCAGGAGGAAGAGGCTGAAAATTCTCTTCCATTGCCCCAGTCCAGATTGGGATCTGACATGCCATCTATTTAAAAGGGGGAAAATGCCGAGAGCTCCTTGTACAGAACTTCCAGTGACTTGCCTGGTTTAGCCACCAAGGTTCCATTTTCTTCTACAAGGGAAGGGGAAAGCTTGTGGGAAAGAAAGTGGGCTTGAGGGGAAGACTGCTCAGTATTCTGTAAAGTCCTGAAGTTCTGGGATGGATGCCTCACTAGTTTAGAGCAACTGTCTACAACAGAGACTACTGCATATGTCTGGATTGTATGGCAGGCTTTCTCAGATTTCACTTGAATGAAAGTTGGCTGAAACCAGGTCTGCACAAGCTGCTATAAGGCTTGTATTCAGAGAGGGTTTTTTTGCTCTGTTGTAACTTACTTGCCATATGGATTCTCAATCTGGAAAATCGGTATTTATTTATGTATTTATTTAAATCAATTTATATCCCATCTTCCCTGCCAGGCAGGCTCAGGGCAGCTTACATTAAAAAGTTAAAATGCATTAAAACACAGATGACAAATAAAGTGCTGGTGGTGGTATAACATTACATAGTGATCCCAGTCGGCCATGATGGATTGATGACAAGAGTCAGTATCCAGTATATCGCAAGCTATTGGTGATGGCATAGAAGGCCTTACCACCATTCAGTTGTTGTTGGTAGCAGCTCCTAATCGAAGGTCTGGTGGAAGAGCTCTGTTTTGCAGGCCCTGTGGAACTGTAAAAGGTCCCGCAGGACCCTGATGTCTTCAAGGAGCTCATTCCACCAGTATGGAGCCACAACTGAGAAGGCCCTGGCAGAGGCCAGCCTGGCATCTTGGGATTTAAACAAAATTGCATTAACCTTGACTATGTGATGTATATTAAAGCCGGTCTGAATATGGTCTCAGAGAGTTACAGCCTTTGGCAGAACTAAGAGAATACAGTTTTTGAAAGCCATGACTAAATAATCTGTACTGTGGGAAAAATGAACTCTGTGAGAACTCTGTTTGGAGTTACAGTTAACCGGGGGTCATTTAGTAGAAAAAGAGGTGCAGGAGCTCATTAGCATAACTTATTTGCATATGTCACACCCCCTGACATCACCGGAAGTGTGTCAGAAGGCAACACCCACCACTTAGGCTCCGCTAGACTGTTTTGGATTGCTAGCTATTGGGGGGGACGGGGACGTGCAGATCTGTCCTCACAGAGGGGGAGAGCTTGTACCTGAACAAAACTTGGTCTTAAGGGTGCCACTGGACTGTTTTGGATTGCTAGCTATGGGGGGGGGAACGTGCAGATCTGCCCTCACAGAGGAGGGAGAGCTTGTACCTGATGGCGGGCCGGAAGGGGGGCTCTGCAACTCACCTGGCTGCTTCTTGGTCCTAGTGGCCCAACGGCTGTTGGGAGCAGGGGCGGGGCTTGTTGCATGTGCCCACCCCCTTGGCTCCTTACTGCTGGAGCTCTACTCCTGTGCGCTTCCACAGGAAGTGACCCCTGCAGTTGATATGCCAGGGGAGTAAGAATACGTGTGCATGTATGTGTTAAATAGGCTGTGCTTTCTTGCTACTGCATCTGCTTAGAGGTGGGGGGAGAAAGAGAGAGAGAGAGAAAGAGAGGCTGGGAGCTACAATATTGTATTGCAGAGAAATTACTGTAGGACCCAATTCTCCAGTTGTGGCAGTCACTGCTGAATTTAATTGGGGGGGGGGATTCACTGGAATGTTCAGAATTAGTATTGTACAATGACACCATCCTGCTCCATAGTAGTAGTTCCACAGTTAATTTTTTCTGCATCTTCTTCTTGACTCTGGCAGTGTACACAAAGCACAAGCCTCTATCATCCTTCAGTTTCCTTTGACTTTTGTCGCTGATCTCTGCTCAGGTTATCCCTTCTCTTTTGTCTACATCTCCCAGTCTTCCCTTGTCTCTGGTAAACTACAAGCAAATTGGAGAAAAATCCTTGGGTTAGATCCCTATAATCCAAGAACACAAGAGCAAGAGGCCCTTTATTGGCCCCCTCCAATAACTCCCCCCCCCCCGCTTGCCCATTGTTGATGGGCAAGGTTTATTAGTTTTTTAAAGCGTTATATAAAAAAAGAGAGCCATACACTTCAAAAGTATCCAGCCATTGCCTCGTTCATAACATCTTTAGATACATAATTCCCCTTTTCCCTTTGTTAATCTATTGTCCACAACAGATATCATTAAATAAAGTTCTGTTCCCAATAAACAATTCATTTTTTCTATAGCCTATCTGCTATTACTATTATTAATCAATTTTATAATAATAAAAATATAAAAGAAAAAAACACAGGTATTTCACAGCAGTTAGACGTTTCAAATTTCTTATATAATATCAATCTA
>NW_015175445.1:80434-124106 GCF_001447785.1 Gekko japonicus
GTTTGAGAGTTCACTTTAGGTAAATCTTCTCATTAGTCAGTTTCACCATGCAAACAATCAAGATATATTGCTACAAATTAGTTATACAGTATATTTCTTCTGTTTTCCCTGCAAATGTCTCCCCAAAACTGTTAATCTCCTGTGCCTTTGATCTTTGAAGGTCTCAGTCTTACTTATGTAGTAGCGTTTAAAAGCCTGTTCAGTCTCTGAAGACGCTTTGAAATTCTCCCCCTCCCCTTCCAGACTGCTTGTGTGAGAGATCAAACAGCCCAAAGCCTGTAAAAACGCCTTGTTGTGCTTGGTAACTAAGAAAACTTGGGACTTCAAGCAGTCAGAGTCGTATTTTGTTATTTCTCTCGTATTAGGGATCACATCTCCAGACCGGTTGAGGTTTTGGGACAAGGATGGCATCATTTGCAATGGAGGGTCTGTTCTTTCAAGTAAACTAGTCTGTTCACTCTCAAAAGCACTCTCGATTTGTTCCAAAAATGGAGAGATAGCTTCAAGTATTTTAGTTTGCATTCGTAGCATAACCTCGTCCCTAAAGGTTTCGGACAGTTGCCAGTCCTCTCCGATTTGTTCTGAAAAAGCCATTTCGCACTTAAGCCGAGACTCTTGTAAACAATCGTCTCTGTGGAATTACACCATTAAGAGTGCCAGCTTTGTTGCCATTTTACATCCAGACCCCATAAATCAAGTAAGTCACTGTTCTTCAATATTTAAGGTGTTTTCCAAATAGCAGATAGGAGATTTAGTATTAGATGATTTTGAAACAAAAATCAAGGGATTTTGTTTAAAATGCTTAATTAGATACATTTAGAAGAAGAGGAGGAGATTGGATTTATATCCTGCCCTTCACTCCAAGTGGTTTACAATCACTTCCCCTTCCTCTCCCCACAACAGACACCCCTGTGAGGTAGGTAGGGCTGAGAGAGCTCTGAGAGAACTGTTCTTGAGAGAACAGCTCTGACAGAACTGTGGCTTGCCCAAGGTCATCCAGTAGCTACAAGTGGAGGAGTGGGGAATCAAACCCGGTTCTCCCAGATTAGAGTCTGCCGCTCTTAACCACTACACCAAACTGGCTCTTAAATATCCAATGACAGGCCATATACAGTCTTAGGACTTTGAATAAAAAATAGGCGAGAGAGACACACACATGCTACTGCTGTTCAGTATCTTATGGTAATATCAGTGTATTAACTGGGATATCACTTTGATCCAATTTGATTTATAAAATGCCAGGACAGCCTTTGCGGCACCATCTCTGACCCTGTTGCCTTCCTCTCTCTCTCTCTCTCTTTCTCTCTCTTCATTGTTAGGTTGTTGCTGAAACCCTGGTGAGTGCTTGTTATTATTTTCTTTTGTACTTCCTTGTACAGTTTAGAACAGATTTTGCAGTGCAATGTAGAACTGTGCTACTATATGGCTTCCTTGAATATGTGGTTTCATCTCCACATGCCACTTGAGTTCTACTTTGTACTGTCTACTATATGGACATGTTGACATCAAGCCATCCCTATATGAGCCATATCCATAATTAACAACAAAAATGCCTTGTGGGGAGATGCTCAGATTGAACTCATGGAGCTTTTTTAAACCTTAGCTTGACCACTGAATTTCTCTATACTACTGGAGATTGAACCAGAGCCAGAGATTGAACTGGATTAAGATCCCTCAACAGGCCACTACCAGTGTATTTCCAGTGTATGTTAACAGTGGTCACTGCTAGTTAACTGACGAACTTACAACGGCTAACCCTTATCTCTTGGTTCCTCCACTAGTGGTTTAAGAGGGTGCTACCCTAATACATCATGTTCTCTGCAGCTGAGTTCTCGGGGTTTGCCCTGGTGTGGCTGCTGTGGATGTTGCAGGGGCAGCTAAACAGGACAGCTGAACAGTCAATTTATTAAGGGGAAGAAGAGGCGTTTTGGGGATGCAGCCAGCCTCCCTTTCTGGGAGGTTTGTAACTTGATGTGGATGGGTTGTGCTATGGACATTTGACAGATTGTCTAGGCAGTAGCCAAGATACAACACATTTCACTAGATCAGTGTCTTCAGTTCCTGTTGGTTTTAGAGAGTGACTTAAACTCAGGAGGAGGAAAAGAGAACTCTGCTACGCTCTCTCACCACACTTCTTTCATGGTGTCTCTGTGGTATAGTCATTGGAATGTCTGGCTAAGACATGAGACCTGGGTTCATGTTCCTTCTCCGCTGTGGAACTCACTGAGTGACCTACTTCAGATGATTGTTGTGAGGGCAAAATGGGGGAATGTTTGTGCCTCCACCAGTTCCTTGGGGGAAAGGTGGGATAAAACTGCGTAATAAATAGAAAGCTTAGGCTTAACCATCTTTTCACAGTGTTAAATGCTACATTAGGAGAGAATAAAAGCACTTATCAAACCTGGTGAATTTGGATAGGTCTAACTTAGCATCTTTAACTGTTCTGGCCATGGCTTCTCATAGGATTGTACTTATGGCATTTTACTAGCCATGCTCTTTGCTCTCTGTCTCCCTCCCCCCTTCATTTTTTGTCGGTTTTGCAGAAATTAGCCGATGTTTCCAGTGACGACTCAACATCCTTGGAGACACGGTTCCTGAGCATCTTGTGCACACAGAGCTACCCGCAGCTCCGGAAGGGTAAGGAACAGCATGTTTATTAGTGGTGACAGAGCCTTTGGATACAGAAAAACTCATTGGCCTGATGGTCTGGTGTCACTCCCTGAGGGCCTTGAAATGAAGACGCTCCTGATGCAATCTCCTTGCTACAAGAAAATGGAAAGTCTCCTTTAGTTCAAGATGACCAGCTCCTCAGCCCATTCAGGGTCGGGAAGATCATTTTGTCAGCTGAATTGTCCTTGGAATTGTTAATGAACTATTTCTGTGGCACACCCTGATCTCTAATGTTTCCCTGTGTCATTACTAGTTTTCCCTTGAGCATATCTCCCTCCAAAGAATGAGTCCAAGGGTATTAATGACTACTGGGGTTTGAGTCTCCACTCCTCCACACGTAGCTGCTGGTGTGACCTTGGGTCAGTCATAAGTTCTTTCAAAGCTGTTCTCTCAAGGGCAGTTCTTGAGAAAGCTCTCTCAGCCCCACCTGTCTGTTGTGGGGAGCAAAGGGAAAGGAATTGTAAGCCACTCTGAGACTCCTTCAAGTAGTGAAGGGCAGGGTATAAATTCAATCTCTTCTTCTTCTTCCTTGGCAATTCTAAGGATCAGTGGCAGCTGGTTTGATCCCAAGCCTATCTTTTAGGTTTAATCTTCCATGATGCATAGTTAGAAATTCTGATTTCTTATCCTCTGTTTTTGAATCCTCTAGTCTTCCAGGAGTTCATTAAGATGACCAATCATGACATAGCACATGCCATCAACAAGCGGATGTCAGGAGATGTGGGGGATGCCTTTTTAGCCATAGGTGAGTGTCTCCCTTGGATGTGTGTAGCTGACAAGAGGTTTGTGGTTTTCTTATGTGTAAACTTCACTACACTTTGTCACACTGAACTTGCTTCAACAGTGAGTTTAGCAGTCCAAGGGAATCAAATTTATGGGAAAAGAATCAGATAGGTAGGGAGGTAGGCAGGTGTCAGAACCCACAGCTAACAACGAAGTACACGCATTCAGGAACAGTTATACTTTTATTGCAAAGCTATAGATGCAGTACACAGGCACTGTTAAGAATGGTGGCAACCAATAGAACCCAATAGGATAAAGGGTATTCATATGCACACACCCCCCCCCCATGGCATGGGCCAATTAGGTACCGTCCCGCGCGCGGGATAAGTTAGGAAACTGTTAGGTGGTTAAAGCTGGGAACCAGGAGTCTCTCACGGTAGATGGGAGACTTCCACACAATACAATCTCCTCCTGCACATCTGTAGAGATAAGCGTTTCAGCACAGGCGGAACAGCAGGGGTAGGAATGCAATAGCAATTAACTAGACACAGAATGAACTCCCCAACCCCCATGGCAGCATAGCTGACAGCAGGTAGGTAAGTGGGCCTAGTTTAATTTCATTTGCAAAAATATGGAGTATGGTGTTTCACGAAATTTCACCACTTTGTGCCATGGAATTAACATATGAGAGAGAATATGGGACTACATCTAAAGCTGTCTTAAGCAAAGTCAGGCTGATTTAGTTCAGTACTGTGTACTCTGGTTGGCAGTGCTGGTATGGGGCCTTAGGCAGAGGAAAGTCTTTTCTAACACCTCCCAATCAGATCTTTTACTGGAGATGCCAAGGATTGAACCTGGACCTTTTGCATGTGGTTTGCCACAGAGCAGTTGTCCCTCCTCTGAATACACAGGCTACGTGTTACAGGGCAGTTGAAAAGGCTTGTTGACCATTATGGAAAATAAAGCATGGTCTACAGGGTACAGAAAGTCCCAATAGAATTCTTCTGTATTGTTTTTTTCTGCATAACCATGAGAATTAGCAGTTTGCTTATTTTTAATGAAACATCCAGTATCTTGTTCATGCTGTCAGATGCCATGCTTGGTATCTATGTTCCATATTGCATAGCAGCATGCCATTCATACAGATGCCAAATCTCCAGTAAAGCTAAGATAAAGTAAACTGCTGGAGAGAATCTGTGAATCAGTGAGTTGTCCAGGAACTAAGATTAGATCGCCAATTTGTAATGGGTGTTTAGCCCTTGAATTCACCATTGTCCTGTTATTCTTGTTGGCTAGATCCAGGATATTGCATCTTTGGTGTTCTGTAGCAGGCCTATAGCTCCTGTGGGGCTTTTGGGAACTCCTGCACAAGAATTTATCCTGTAAATGCTTTTTTCAATCATTTTACAACATTTTTAAAAAGGCATGTGCTGCTTTAAGCAGAGGGAGGTACTATAGTTGACTAATTCCTGCACTGAGCAAGGGGGTTGGAGTCTATTATCCCTTCTAACTCTGTGTCAAGAAACTGGGCTCCTTTAAGAGAGTTTTTCTGCCTAAGTGTTAGCTATCTTGACTGTAGAAGTCATCACCCTCACCTGCTGGCTTGCTATCAGAATTGTTTCTTAGGCTGGCAGAAGTGATTAACTTGCAGCATCTGAGAACTGTCATCTGAAGCGTTTGATAGCTTGCAATTTAGAGATCTATCCTGGTAACAGCTTTCTATCAGCTAAATGGTTAAGAACACCTATGTAGAACAGACAGATTGAGAAGACCCAGATAGAGAAAAGAGACTGCCTCAAAGCTCTCTTCAAATTCTACCCTGCTGCTATGCTTCTAGTGACTGTGCTCATCAGGAATGTCAGTTGAGATGCCAGAGCTATGCACCTGATAGGAAAAGTCGTAAATAGAATAGCCAGCTAAGTTTTTTTGTTTTGGTTTGCATTCCTTGCTGAACTGTATACATTCTTTCCCCTATCTATGTGTTGTTTGTCCTTTGTTTTTGTAAATAAAGTTTTATGTGTTTTTTTACAAATTGGAGTGAGGTCACTGGCCAAACCCAGATAAGTATTTCCAGTGTCATGCCTACCATCTACTAGAAAATTTATTCTCCCTCCCCTCCCCCTTTCTCAGCCTGCTATTGTCACACTCTGGGGCTGAAATTTGCAGAAGCCTCTATGCTTTGATTTTAAAAGGCTTGATTCCACAGTAGCTGAGTCATACTCTTCATAATTCTGGCTTTTCTTTCTGCACTGTGAACTTCAGCCCCACCAGAAAAAAAATTGCCCCACAGTCCACAAAATCCTGGCTATGGGCCTGCTCTGTAGCCACCCTAAAAGCCCTTAGTCTTCACTGAGCATTTTACAAAGAAAAACTTCCCCAAGACCAGCAGGAAGCAGCAGCAGCATCCCCACCTATTAGCATTGCCCATTCTAGACTTGAATATGGGTGGACTGTAAGCTAAATATGAGCAATCAGTGTGATGCAGCAGCAAAAAAGGCTAATGCAGTCTTGGTGTGTATCAACAGAAGCATAACATCCAGACTGCAAGATGTCAAAGTCCTGCTGTACAGTACATTGGTCAGGCCACACCTGGAATACTGTGTGCAGTTCTGGAGGCCTCACTTCAAAAAGGATGTGGACAGAATGGAGCAGGTTCAGAAGAGAGCATCGAGTATGATCAGGGCCCTGGAGACCAAGCCCTTTGAGGAAAGGCTGAGGGACTTTGGAATATTCAGTCTGGAGAAGAGGAGGTGGGGGGGACACGTGATTGATCTCTACGTATTTGAAAGGCAGTTACTTAGAGGAAGGCAGAGAGCTGTTCCTGTTGGCAGTGGAGGACGGGGCTCGCAATAATGGGTTTAAATTACAGGCAGAAGGGTACTGGCTGGATACTAGGGGAGGATTTACAGTAAGAGGAGTTCAGCAGTGGAATCAGCTGTCTTGGGAGGTGGTGAGCTCCCCTCACTGGCAGTCTTCAAGCAGTGGCTGGAAAAACACTCCCAAATCTCCAGGAATTTCCCAACCCAGAGTTGGCAGCCTTAGTGAAAGAAGTTGCATCTTTTGAGTGTACTGCTCTTGCTTCATAGTTGCAACATCTGCAACAATTTCTCACATATGCTTCCAGTTCAGGAAGTAGCTACCCCAACCATCCATATGGTGTTTCTTCTGTTGTAATCAGCAGAATTGTGTAGGTTTTTGCTAATTTTTTCCCTTAGTGGAGGTGAAGCAATCAGACAACACAAAAATAGCTTTCTTCTCATGAATCTGGTCTGTGAATGCCTCTGAGAAGGGGCCACATTTTAAAAATATCAGCATCATTCCAACCTGTTGTTTTCAAAGCGCTGAACTGTTGAAAGTGCAAAGAGCTTTTACAAGACACCCTGTTGGGAGAGCTGTCTTCTCCTTGATTGCCTCTGTGGAAGGGCAGCAACAACAAACAGGGTGAGAACTAATGTTCCCTCTAAGCTGAGTTAGTGTGAGCTAACTCACAGTTTTTTTAGCCTCCAGCTCACACAAACAGTAGCCAAATCACTCGCTCACAACGTTAATGCCAGCAGCTCACAAAGTAGAATTTTTGCTCACAAGACTCCACAGCTTAGAGGGAGCATTGGTGAAAACACTACCCCCACACATCCCATCTTACTCCTCCGGCTGCTGCTACCATGCATAGCAGCCCCCTTACCCTTTTCCCATCACACATGTGCGGAAATACAGCTGGGGCAGCATAGCTGGGCTGGAAAAGGGGAAATGCCATGTGAAGGGCCTGTATCCACTCTACAGTTCCCCCCTTGAATTGGATCAAAGAGGGTTTTTGTGTTTCATTCCGCTTAAAGGAGAAACTTTGGGAAGGCCATAGGACATGTTGAGAATGGGCAAGATATTGTGTGGCCATTCCCTTTAAATATGAGGGTTTCCTGAATTCCGTGTGTCTGTGTGTGTGGGGGGGTATCCTGATGTGGAAGCAGTCTTTAGGCTTTTCCATATGGGTGGTTTTCTTCAGTTCTAGCCCTGTATTGCTTTGAGTTTTATTTTTTGCTGATTTCTGCACATGTTTGCTACCTGTGGGGTTTGCTTTACATTTTCCACAGTTTTTCTCCATTTTGAGGGGAGCACTTTTATTCTGATCTTTTTTTCAAACTGATTTGGCATTGCCTTAACTCCTTGTGTGTAATGCTTCGATCCGTTTTTTATCCGCCTGTTGACACCCATAATCAGACCACACCCTCTCTTATTTCCCCCCTCCCTCGGCCCTCCTTCCCCTTCTGTCCTCCACCCTGATTTCATTTTCTTTCTTTCTTTTTTTCCCCTTTTCAAAGCAATATCAATAGGGTGATATACGAATGGGACTGCCCCCCCTTTTTATATTGCTCTTGAATGTTGCTGCATCCACTCTTCCAGCCAAGGAAGGAGTATTTTTTTTCATTTAATAAGATGTCAGTAATACATGCTTGCAACTGAAGACAAATGTTTCCTTCTTTTTTTAACATTCAACAGTTATATCAATATAAGAAGGCTTATATCAATATAAGAAGGAAAGTCGCATCCTCCAAAACCACCTTCTTCTTTAAAACAAATAGAAAAGGGTTTTCTTTAGGGAGCATGGTTTTTATCAAAAATGCCATCTTGTAACCCAGTGGGTTTTTATGTTGTTCTAGTGCTGGGTCTCCGTAGCACTATAAATACATAGAATGACAGGGAGAACCCTTTAGCCAACTGGGCATGAACTTAACTATCCATTACAAACATTTCTCGTCATGGGTGGTAACTTTGAACACTGGAGAAAAATCTTTTCCATGGCTCTGAGAAGCACCATTTCTCAATTTAACTTCTGCAATGGGAGATTTTCTGATCTCACAGTGGCTACCAGAAGAAATCAAGAAAGCAAAGAATCATCCTGCAGTTAACCATTTTAAAGCAATCATCCAAGCCAATCCTGTGCCGTACATTTGACTTGAAAAGAGGGCAGGTCTTGTAGTGCTACATCACTATAGTGCATGTGCAAAAAACTTTTTGGGGGGGGGGGGCTGGCACTGTGATGCCACCAATGATGACAGCACCCTTGCGCTATATTCCTGATTATTTCAGCATGTCCGGACAAATAAACCAACTCCATGACTGAAATAATGCTGAGAGGGCTGGTGTGTAGCAGGGCTATTTTGGGTCAGGAACGGAGTTCCGGCTGGCTTCAGAGTTGGCCACGCCCACTACAGCCAAAACGTCTGTGTGCATGGCTACAGAGGGAAGGCCTAGAGAGTGACACCCCCCACACACACAACTTTGAGGCGGGCGGGACAGGGGGGGGGCTGGAAGGATCATGCCTTTTCCAGCCTGTCCAAGGGCTGGCTTGCCCGGGCAAGCCAAGGGAAGGCATGTAGTGTGGCCTAATATGCTAATGAGTTTCTGCTGTTGGGTGTGGCCTATTATGCTAATGAGTTCCTGCTGGGATTTTCTTTTTCTTTTTTACCAAAAAAGGCCTGGTAGAATGACCATACCCACACCAATTCCAATGTTTGGGGATTGTCTGCTAAGAAAACATATTAGACAAGCATCTGGAAAAGCCCTTTGTCTTCCCCTCCTTTACTTCCTTACACCAGCTAGCATGACCTGAAATAGCTTGACTCTTTAAAGACATTGTTAAGGGGAGACTGGGTCTGTCCAGCTTAGGCTCTTGACCTGTTTCTAGTGAAGTTTTCATGTTGTGCTCTTTTGTTTCCTTCTTCATTGGCAGTGCGGAGTGTCAAGAACAAGCAAGCTTTCTTTGCCGACAAGCTGTATAAGTCCATGAAGGTAAAACAATGTTCTTATTTGCATTTGGCACCCCTAGGAGGGAGAAAAAGTCGGGTCCAATGCTCCCTCTAAGCTGTGGAGTCTTGTGAGCAAAAATCCTACTTTGTGATCTACTGGCATTAATGTTGTGAGCGAGCGATTTGGCTACTGCATAAATTAGTTTGCTCTGGAGTCATCCTTCCTGAGCAAAGCAAAAATGTGTGAGCCAGAGACTAAAAAATTGTGAGCGCGCTCACACTAACTCAGCTTAGAGGGGACACTGGTTATGACTAATTTCTTTTTTAAATATACTAGTCTGAATTGATTGATTACTCTTCAAAGAGGTGGGAGTGGTAAAATTACCCCCCTTGGATTTGCCTAGCAGTGGGTTCAACTGTATACCTGCCGGCTTGCCCCAGTGAGGTGCTGTATATAAAGGAAATGAATTTGGGGAGCTTGTCAAAAAGACAGATACAGCAAGACTTACTTACTTCATTTATATCCCACCATTCTCTTCAATGGAGACCTGAAGTGGCTTTCAGCATTCTTTTCTCCTCCACTTCATCCTCACGATAACCCTGTGAGATAGGTAGGGAGGCCACCCTCCCGCTGGGACCTGGGAATCCCAGCCCATCTCCAGACTAAAGAGATCAGTTCCTTTGGAGAAAAACAGATGCTTTGGTGGGTGGACTCCATGGCATTATATCCCACTAAGGTCCCTGTCCTCCCACGTTTTCACCCCCAAACCTCCAGGAGTTTCCCAACCTGGAGGTAGGTTAGGCTTAGTGTGTGTGACTGGCCAAAAGACATGCAGCAAGCTGCCATGGTCGAATTGGGATTCGAACCTGGGTCCCCAGATCTTAGTCTGATACTATAACCACTGATATTATACTACACTGACCCTTGCATCTTTTTCCTGTGTCAGACATAAAAGTTGACTTGGGAATCATGAGCAAACTGAAGCAGATCCCTGGAACAGCACTGGCAGATGAGCCAGCACTGACTCAGAAGAGAGATCTCCTTATGTAAATGGGCAAAACAATTCCCATTCAATCATCTGCACATTGTCCCTGTGTAAACAAAAGAACCCTAGTTCTGAGAGAAAGTGCCTGTTGCCATTTCTTCAAAATATTTTGCTAATAGCAAGGCGAGGGGAAATCCCACCATTTCCTGCTTTGTTTTAACTGCTTTCTCAACCTCGCAAGGGTGCTGGCACAGATGACAGAACCCTCATCAGGATCATTGTCTCGAGAAGTGAAATTGATCTGCTGAACATCCGGCGTGAATTTTGGGACATATATGACAAATCCCTCTCCCACATGATTGAGGTAAATGAGGGTTGCAGCCTATGCAAGCAGAAATTGCCAGTTTCTGCACAAAGAGCTAGGTTAACTTCGTTGGTTTGGTTCAGTGTGTACATGTTAGTGCATGGTGTGTTGGTGGCAGCCCATTCACATAGTTACTTCACCTGGGAGATGTTCACATCCAGGCATATTACACAGTTTCTATCTGCATGTGTCCAGAAAGAAGCACAACTGGCAGTTGTGGTGGGGCGCCTTAGAATGGCCTCTGAAACGCCTCTCCTTGGAAAAGGCAAGAGGGAAATAACTCATGTTTTGCCATGGGCACCTCTGTCAGGCAGCCCATGTGAGCAGCAGCTTGCCAAGTCAAGGAATTTGCATTCATGTCAGACTTCTAGGTCTCTCTATAAGGATGCTATTGCAGAGTAGCTTTCTTTTCTTTTTACTCAAGGCTCTAATTAGGGTGGTGTCGTTTTTCTTAGCTGTTTTATAGTCTGCATCAGGGCTGAGGTTCACTTTATGGATATTATGTTGTTTCTTATGTCCCTAGCTTAATTGTTAATGGCTTGTTTTGCTTATATATTGATAATTTATGGTGATAACTGGCAAACCTCCTCAATCAGGAGTCTGGAGAGATGGCATAAGAATCTGTTAAACAAGTTACTAACAAAAGGTATATCCTTATTACAAGAGTGTATCAGTTTTATACTGGTTAACTGTCATGACTTCCCTTAAAGAACCTGAGGAATCCCATATGATGAGGATAAGATTTCTCTGCTAACACTTCCTACGTCCCCTCAAAGTATCAGAGTTCCCCTGGCACACAAGAAAAAAACTGTTAAATCAGTTTGCAGTGCAGTGACACCTAAACACTTACACTGGGAGCTCAAATCTCCCTTCAGGACTCTACTTTAGCCATAAGACTGGTCTCTGTAGCAGAAAACTCCCGTTTTCATAGTGGCTGTTTGTTTTTCTCTTGCAGAAAGACACTTCAGGAGATTACTGCAAAGCACTTTTGGCCATCTGTGGGGGAGAAGATTAAGCAATAAGTGACCGTTGCAGAAGCCCTTCCTTGTGTCTGAGCCCTTGTCACGCTCACAGCCTAGATGTCACTGCAGCTTTTAGGAGCTTTAAGGAATGTTTTGGATCCACTGAGAAGATTCACTTTTGTGCTAGGAAACAATGTATCACAGAAAAGCTTAACACTGAAAGCAGTGAAGACCACAAGGGTTGGTTGCTCAGTCCTATGGATGGGGAAATGTTGTCTGAATTTGTGCAGAACTGAGTAGGGCACCCATGTCCAGCCAAGTTACACTGATATGGAGATTTTAAACCAAAGAAATAAAAATATTAATATTGCTGGTCATGAAATACCTCTAGTCTGTTTCTTTGCAAGGGAAGCACCTGAAATTTTTTAGGCCTGATTGAAATGACATTGCCGGGCATTGGCCATTCCAGTGTTCCCTTACAGATCTAGGCACGGGGCTACTCGTGGCAAATTTCTGTGTCAGTCATCTGGCTGCCTGGCTCAGCAGAAAGGGGGAGGCGAGCAAGGGCTTCTTTCTGATCTTACACTGGACTTTGTCATAATTCAGAAGCGGGAAGAAGTGTCATTGACTATGAATGCCTTTAAAAAGCTGAGTGGGACATCAGAAATAAGATTCCACTCTTCCCCAGCATCTTCACTGTGAGGCAGGGGCAAGGCTGTTGGTGATGTAAATAACAGCTCCTCAAGCTTTGCATTGCCCCCCCCTTACATGTGTAGGATTTGCCTACCAGTGGGCAGTTCCTTTGAACTGGCATATATAGGTAAATACAACTGGCATATATAGAGACTGATGCATTAGTTGAGAACCCTTTAAATATGATGCCAACCCATGTGAAACATGGCACGGGGGAGTGCTATTTGTGCAACTAGCATCTCATTCAAATTGAGCTTTACTTGGAACGGCCTGCTCTTGCTGATTTTCCTTTGTACCATATTTACCTAAAAGGAAGATGACTCTGAGTGTCAGATGACACCTGCCTCCCCCCAAAAGCATTATACACAGAGTTTTTTATTACTGAATATGTAAATTCAGTGCAATTATAAGATAACGTCGTCTTGATGGTATATCTGGAAAAAATCCTACTCTCTGGGGGTAAATACTGTACTTTATTGTGGGTAATTAGCATTAGTGCTACAAGGAATTATGTGAATGAAGGTCCAAAGCAAACATACTGGAAGTCCAAGATACAAAAGACATCCAGGAACACAATGCTTAGATGAGGAATTGCTATATCTGCATTCCATTTGACAAATGAAAGTCCAGCGGCTTTTTACAAGCCCTGAAAGAGACTCTGCAAACTATTTCCAGCTTCCTACTGGGCTATCCCCCAATAATTAATTTGACTGTACCTTCCTGCAAGTGCTTGTGATAAGTAGCAAGACAAAACTTTATAATCATGGGAGATTTTGAGTCCAGCCTTCAACCCCATCGTTGTTTTTTCCAAAGCCAAAAGTAAATCCTGAAACTTCTGCATGTGGTCTGTTATGAAATCCTCTGTGTGGCTGCTTTGTTCTCCTTCAGTGGGGTGAAGTCCTCCAAACTGGTTAGGTCACGCCTCCTCTCACTCCAGGTAGGACTATGCAAATTTGTATTGGCTCAGAGTGAGGCTGCCCCTCCAGTTTTGATAGCCCTGCCACTCCAGCAGGACTCTTGAGCTTAGCTGTGCTTTCTCTTGTTGGTATGAAAGATGGAAAACCCTTGAAGAAAGGCCCCATTGCCAGTCTTAAAAAGAAAAAGATCATTAAGACAAGCCTCTCTATTCTGAGGTTCCAGGCATTGGAGACTGGCCAATGGCAGATACCTCTATAGCAGCACAAGCCGCCATCAGTGCTAGCAGACCCAAAGCTTCGGGTTGTTTCACAGTCAGCCCCTGACTGCACAGGAAAGCTCGGCAGAGATCTACTGGGTCTGAGCTTAGATCCACTCTCTTAGAGTCTCTTACCTTGTGGGTACGGAAGACAAAAAGGACTTGTGGAAGGGCCCCATTGCCAGTCTTAGAAAGAACGGGGAGGCAGTTGAGACAGGCCTCTCCTGCCTGAGGCTTCAGTGCTGGCAGACCCAAGGCTTCAGGTCATTCTGCAGCCAGCCCCCCAACTGCGCTGGATAATCCCGGCAGAGCTCTACTGAGTCCAAACAACTATGTGGAAATTGCAGTGGGTGGGCGACCCCATACAGACTCAAAGGCTTCTGGGCCTATGCGGAGCAAGAGGATTGGAGCTGAAGATGAGACCCTCCCCAAAATACATAGGGGCAGTGGAATAAGGACCACCAATGCGAACAAGGGGCCAATCCAAGTAGGGGCGGTGGCATAGCAGAGCAGTTTCCCCTCCCTCAGGCCTCTCTGAGGCCTTTCCCAGTGGGTTGGGCAGTTCAGGAAAATTCCAGTAGGGCTGCAGCTCAGGTTTTTTCCACCCTCCCTCTGCAGATTGGAAGATGCAGGCCTTTAGTCCAGGCTGGGCTCCCCCAACCCTGTGTGTAACCGGGAATCATGTTGGACTTCCCATGGCTAGGAGTACCTGGCCAAGCGGTAGCTGACCCCATGCACTGGTTGTCAGTACTGGGGCTGATGATGTAGTCCATAGATCTGATTCCTTGGGCCCACTTCCACATCAGGCCTTTATAATGGACTTTTCTTCCTTATCAGGACACACACACACACACAGAGCACAAGTAAGTCAAGATACTGCCCCTCCCCACAAGAAGTCACTAAGCTAGTGGTCTTTATGACCAAAACTGACAACATGGACACCAAAATAAAGGGCCAGGGAACACACTGCAAGGATCAGATTGTCCAAGGCAGATGGAACCTGTTGGAAGAAATGAACAGTATGAACTGGCTGGCTGGAACTTGGGGCGATCAGACTAGCATTAATTGCCTTCCAGAACCTATCAAGGAACCAAGATGCCAGGCTTGCTATTACCAGGGCCAGGGCCTTCTCAGTGGTGGCTCCGTGCTGGTGGAATGAGCTCCTGGAAGAGATCAGGGCCCTGCGGGATCTTCTACCATTCCACAGGGTCTGCAAGATGGAGCTCTTCCACCATGCCTTTAATTAGGACCCGCCACCACGCTAACAGCTTAAATTATTGCCCTGGCCCTTGGTTCTCAACACCTAGCCTGCAGCACCCGTTTGTCAGGAAGATCTTGGGGAGCGGTGGCGCAGGCAATACAACGCCTGCTGATAACATCTGTAGCGAACAGCCATAATGGCTGTTCGAATCCCCACTGCGGCCGGGTTGAGCCCCCGGCCCTCGTCCCAGCCCCCCCCCAACCCAGCAGCTCTAATAACAACAGAGGAATGGGTACCTGCCCTAGGTGGCAGGGGGTACCCTCCTCCTGGCTTACGCTGGGAAGGCGATCGGCAGCAGTAAGGAAAAGGAGAATCGGCGGTGGCGGCGGCGAGAAAGCAATGGCGGTGGCGGAGAGCGACCCAGGAAATGCAGCGGCTGGATCGAGCGGAGCCGGAGCAACGCGCTGACGTGGGATGCAGCACGGCAGGAGCCGTCAGGACTTTGGCCGAAGCTGCACCCAAGACGCGCCGCTCCGAGGGAGCGAAAAACCGAGACAGCCTGCTCGAGCCCGGCCGACAGCCGTCTGGATCACCGGAATAACAAGGAAGCTGCCAGAGAAGAAAGGACGATGCCGAATAAAGGGTGCTGGTAGGCTACCCCCTCCCCTCACTGCATTGTGCCCCTAGGTAGGATTAACTACTACGCTGTAGTACTCTGTGAACTGCTCTGAGACTCATTAGGGGTCATGGGCAGTATACAAATCACATGTAAATAAAAAATAAATAAATAAAAATTATGACTGTTTATAGCTGAACTCTTTTAGATGATTTTATGTGATTTTAATTGTATCATATTTACCAGTGTAAGTCATCCTGAACCTGCTGTAAAGCAGGGAGGGCGGGGTATAAATCAGATAAATAAATAAGTAGGTGCTAGTGTGCACAGTCAACACTACAACTAAGGCGTGCATCACTTGGCAAGGAGGCACCAGATCGATGGCGCTCCTTCACGAGTCCAAAATCCTGTTTGATTGGGCAGAGAAAATTTGGTACGTCTGAAAGCAGAACACCTATACGGTCTTACAAAACTCCAACCCAACTGGCTGAATAGGAAGGATTTAGATCCAGGAGAATGGAGTCTAAACAGTCAAATTTGTGAACAAGAAGAGGAAGAAAGCAGTGTTTTTATTTCTAGATGCAGAGAAAGCATTTGATAATTTAACATGGCCTTTCTTATTGAATGTTCTACAAAATATGGGCTGTGGTCCTGCATTCTGGAATTGGATGCATGGAATATACCTGAACCAACCAGCAAAGATTTTAATTAATGGAAAATTAACAGAAACAATCTCAGTTGAAAAAAGAACACGTCAGGGATGTCCTTTATCCCCTTTGATATTCATACTAGCAGTCAAGATTTTAGCTTTAAAGATCAGACAAGAAGACGCTAGAATCAAGGGAATAAAAGCGGGTGATGTAGAGTTCAAGATGAAAAGCTATGCAAGTGGCGTGGTTCTAACAGTCTTGAATCCCCAGAAATCACTGCAATACGTAATTGAACATATCGAAGAATTTGGATCATTATCAGGCTATAAAATTAACAGGAAAAAGACAACAATAATAAAAAATTTAACACAAGAAGAGATTATAAAGAGCACAGAGTGCTCAGCAGCTACCGATCCTGTTAAATATTTCAGAATAAATGTGACCGGAAAAAACTTCGCCCCAATGAAGAGAAGAAACTTTCAGGTAAGTTCCAGTGTTTCATTTAAAGGTGAAGCCAACTCGAAAGCCAGTCAAATCCGACTCTAGGGGGCGGTGCTCATCTCTTTCCAGGCTGAAGAGCCAGCGCTGTCCAAAGACTTCTCCGTGGTCATGTGGCCGGCATGACTAAACGCCAAGGCGCATGGAACACTATTACCTTCCCACTGAAGTGGTACCTATTTATCTACTTGCAATGTCTTGCTTTCAAACTACTAGGTTGGCAGGAGCTGGGGCCAGAGACAGGAACTCACTCCATCCCGCGGCACTAGCGTCTCGAACTGCTGAACTACCGACCTTCCAGTCTGCAGCTCAGTGTCTTAACCTCTGAGCCACTGCGGCCCTACAGTGTTTCGTTTACAGCCTCTTAAGAAATATAATCAAAACTGCACCTTACGTGCTACTGTGGCCCACTTGGGTAATGCGTTTAATTTGGATTTTAGATTAGAGTCTTTATCCATGATCTTCTACCAAGGTGGTCTTGTGAAAGTATCTGTGTTTCTTCACATGTAAAATAAGAATCGTAGTGACAAGACTCTTCTTCCCCCAGTACAGGCTTCTAACCATACCATAAGGACTGTATAGTTGTGAACAGGGCCGGCTCACTCACTAGGCGATCGCCTAGAGCGGGCCGGCCCTTAGGGGTGCCAAACTGCACCCAGCCCCGTACTCTGAGAGTTTCTTGATTATTTGTGTTTTTCATTCTTCCAAAAATGCATTTATTTTTGAAAAATGGTGGGCGCAGGGGGGAGAGGCGCCAGAAGGGATCCTCACCTAGGGTGCAAAATAAGCTGGGGCCGGCCCTGGTTGTGAAAGGCCTTTATCTAAGATCCTGGAGAGCCATCTGCCACGATACTGCCCGTGATGAACCAGTGATCTGATTCAGTATAAGGCAACTTCATGACTTCATAGTTGCTTGTACATATTAGTGTGGAGACTTGTGGCAGCATTATAAAATACATTCCTAGGCGTCTTTGCTTGCTTAAGTACAGCTTCCTCAAGAAAGATGGAATCAATCCATCTCATGCTGCATCTTCCTCTTTTCCTGATAAGTACAGCTTCCTCAAGAAAGTGGCTTGATGGAGTCAATTCATCTCATGCTGCATCTTCCTCTTTTCCTGCTGCCTTCAACTTTTCCCGGCATCGTTGTCTTTTCCAGTGACTCTTTTCTTCTCATAATGTGACCAAAGTAGGATAGCCTCAGTCTGGCCATTTTAGCTTCTAGGGGAGAGTTCAGGCTTGATTTGATCTAGAACCCATTGATTTGTCTTTTTTGCAGTCCACAGTATCCATAAAACTCTCCTCCAATACCACATTTCAGAATAATCAGCTTTCTTCCTGTCAGCTTTCTTCATTGTCCAACTTTCACACCCATAAATAGTAATGGAGAATACTGTGGCATGAACTAACTTGATCGTGGTCAGCAGTGACACATCTTTCCTAGCCCCTTCATGGGTGCCCTCCACAGCCTCAATCTCCTGATTTCTGGGTTGCAGTCTCTCTTTTGGTTGATGATGGAGCCAAGGAATAGAAAATGTTTTCTAAATAGAAACGCTTTGAGCATAACTTGCCTTAAATTATAAAGATTTGTACTAAAACACTGTATACAGTGGGGGTTGCTGGGCAACCAAACAGAATCCTACCTTCTCACCAGCTGAAAGGCAAAGAATGTTAATGCACAGCAGGCAGGAGGGGAGGGGAAGCCATAGCGGCTTTTGCAGCTATTGAAACATTACAGACAAGGTACAGAAGGCAACTTGAGACCCTATGGGGTTAAGTGGGAAAGAAATTTTAATAAATAAGGATGGAGGTTCTGATTTGTGATCTACATTCTTCACAGGTAGGGCCTGTGAGTTTGTGATTTCTAATCTTAAATCCCCTTTGTGTTCTTACACCGGTCACTCACTAGAAAACAGCAGCAGTATAGATAGTTACTGGAGAGGGAACACTCCCGTTACCCATCAAGAACAAGGTCTCTCTGCAAAAGATTTCTCAGGTCATGCTATCAGCTCTCCAATCACTACCAGCCCACAGAGACAACAGCAATTGCATGAAAGCGATAAGTTTCCACACATGTCGTATATGCTTACATCACATTATGGGTTTTGAGGTTTATTGGGAAGCCTAATAAAATACAATTATGTCAGCATGTACTTCAGACCATCAAATCAGTTTTGGCAGGGAACACATGTTTATTTAGCTCAACCTTCAGCAGCCGCAGCAGCAGCATTTTTCTCCCCTGCAACCACACTTCCAGTTCGCATGTAACAATATGGCAAGATGGAGGAAGCCACACTCAAAAGTTTACCAGCATATTAATTTGTGATTCAGATTAAATGTAAGGTTTGAAATTTGGCATTCTCAACATTTAAAGTTAAAAGTGCTTTGCAAGGTGTTGGCATCTTCCGATTGTCATGATTTCTGACAGGTGTTGAGCCTGAAATTTCACATTCTATCAGCTGTCCGGTAGTAAATACAATTTCATCACAAATACAGTAAAAATACTATCAATAGCCAAAAAAATGGACAAATTATTAAATATTTAAAGAATATCTAGGGAATATTTTTGTCAAAATTGACCAAGAATTGAGAATGGCATCAGACCAATACTTGAATGGTAAAGTTAAACTTCCTCTTAATACATTTCTAGTGAATAATGAATAACAAGGAACAAAGCACAAACTAGCTTTGATTTCTCTGAAAAATCTCCGGGGAAGATGGTTCTTTGACTTCCCCAAGCAACTTATTGTGTTGCCCAACTATCATTGCAATCAGGTGAAAACACTTTTCATCCAAACTTTCAAACTCTTCCCTAATATGCAATTGTTGTCCTGTTTGCAGTACATTTGATTTAAGGATGCTGCTTCCAGACGGGCCTCGGTTCAATGTTGACTTCTAAGAAGAAGATAATCTTCTTTTGGATACTAATGTGACACATTCAGACTCTGATGTATTTGTATAGGAGAGGGCTAATTTGGAACCACAGATTCTGGGTTTGAGAGGTGCTCTATAAAATTGACAAATGATCCCACGATTTGAAAAAATTTAAACCCAGCCTCTTGGCCTCACTTGAGGGGTTACCAGGAATGGCCAGGAGAAATACACTTGGAGATTTTAGGGAAATAAGCTGTGAATGAAGGGAAGGTTTTGCCAGTCCTTACTCATCAGCACCCCTTGCTGTTAAAATCAGAAATGCTTCCCTTCCCCATCCTGGCAGATTCATGTTCAAGGCAGATTCATGTTCAAATGTATGAGTCTTCTGCGATCTTGTCTACTGTGGCACTAAAAAAAGTTTCACCAGAATTATTGTAATCTGTTCCAAGACATTGATGAAATAGAAGGCAGCAACACCCAACATGCTCTTGGGCCAGGCACCACAACAATAAGATCTTCACAGTTACGGCGTGTGGATATTCAGGCATAATGCATTACACACAAAATCCATATGAATTAACACCCACTTGTTACAGTGGTCTTAAATTATTGTATGGCATTGTGTGTGGAATAGCCAGGAGATTCCAGAAGGGATTGTTTGGCGACTGAAACTGTAGCTCCTTTTTGGCACTGCTAAGTGGCAAGCTATGCTTATTTTTAGGCTGAGAGTGCTGTGACTTGGCTAAGGTCACCCTGCTAGCTTCCAGTGGTGAAGTGGGGAATCGAACCCAGCTCTCAGCCTTAGAGTCCACCGCTCTTAATCACTACACCAAACTGGCTCTCAATGTTTTGCTCTAAAGAAAAGTGATGTGTCATTTCTCTTTTGCTGAATGTCTTTTCTTAGTCTCTCCCCCCCCCCCTTCCTGCCTCCAGTCTGGGGTGGTGGTCAACAAAAGAAATGCAACAGGAAGGAGTGTTTCAGCATTCGGGAAAAGATGAGGAACAGCAGAAAAATTAGAGGAAGGAAAAGTATTGGAGAAATACTGCTTATGAGGAAAGAAGACCTTAATAAATGATTCCCTGCAGGAAAATCGCTACAATGTTTGTAACAGGGGCCGTACAAACAACTGTGCTGATGACCCTTTCTTGTAGTGGGCAGCCCAAAGAAGTTTCCAGGAAAAGCAATATTATGTTTCATAAGTTGCAACATTTGGAAAAAGCAGAGCAGCCTCAAGCATGTTGCATCCAGATGTCTAGAGCACAACCTCCTGAGTCAGCTGGCTCCAGTGTTTCATATCTCTTTTTTGGCGCTAGAAGCTTCTAGGTGCTGTGTTATGCATCATCTTCGGAGACTTGGGTTTTGCTAGGTAACTTTAACTTGGCTTTCAGCTTTCTTCCCTCCAAAGCGGTTTAAGGCAGGGCTTCCTCAGGAACAAAGAAACAGAGTTCAAGCAGTCATTGTGGAGGGCTTATTATGGCATGGTGGGAGGAGACGGTCATCAGAAGACGAGGCAAAGGCTATCTCCACCTGCTCCTTCCTCCAGCCAAGGAAACCTTTTCACTGAGGCACGCAAAATCCCAGTACTACTCTCAGGAGTAAAACTATACTAAAGTTTTTCCCATTGGGTTTCTTTTCTTTCTTTTTTCTTTTTAAAGAGAATGGACTATCCAAAAGTGATTTACATATTAATGATTTAGCACATTCAGTGCTTTGCTAATTTTGTGGACACTTCATGTGAAGGATGGTGTTGAAATCTGTCTTGTACACTGAGAGTGTCACAAGTGTCTGCTTGAGGGGAAAGAAGCAGGGGAAAGTTACCATTGCGCTGGAAAGAAAAAATAGCACAAAGATGTCTCCTAGTCATGCAAGGACTTTTTTCTCCAATTGCCTCTGTACTGTCTAATGGTTCTAGGCAGGCTTCCCAAGTACTTACCGTGATTCGGCGGGGGACACAGACGTCTTCGCAGGATCATTCCCGCGGGGACAGCAGACGTGCCGCACCATGCTGTCTCCAGGAAGTGACGCCGGGCGACGCTCTGGCAATGGGGCTGGAAACTCAATGGTACCATCGAGTTTTCAGCCCCATTGCCAGAGCGTCGCCCAGCGTCACTTCCTGGTGACAGCATGGTGCATTACAGGGAGGAATGGTCCGGCCGGGGAGCATGTTTTCCCTGCCGAATCACGGTAAGTACTTGGGAACCCTAGTTCTAGGGCACATAACCTGCCCCCCACCCCCGACACTACCTGTTCGCCTATGATGACATTCCAGTGGAGGAGTATAACCCAGAGGACTCAGTTTTTCATTCCTGAGTAACAGGGAGCATTAGATTTTAAGTGGTTCTCCTGAGAGTGAGACATATTCTTGACCTTGCAAAATGAACACTCAAAATAATCCAGTGTTAAAGACTGACCAGTGTGCGTCTTCGAATGACCTGTTCCCATACTGCTGAGGCAGAAATTGTGTATTGTTATTGCTTCAGAGTCAAGGTTATGGTCTTGACCTTTAAAGCCCTTAATGGCCAGAGAACTATGTACCTTCAGAACCGCCTTTCCTGGTATACCCCCAGAAGAGCATTACACTCGAGAGATCAGAATTTACTGGTGGTCCCTAGCCCGAGAGAAGTCCAGCTGTCCTCGACCAGAGCTAGGGCTTTCTCTGTCCTGGCTCCAACCTGGTGGAACTTTCTGCCAAGTAACATCCGTGCCCTGCGGGATATACTACAATTCTGCAGGGCGTGCAAGGCAGAGATGTTCCTCTAGGCATTTGGTTGAGGACAGCGATGGTCCCGTCTTGGCACTCCGGTCCTCCCCCCGCCCCTTCCCCCATGAGACAGTGGCACTGTTAGGATTTTAGCACCATCTATAGCTAATTAGAGTACTGGACTGATCAGATTGATTATGATGTTTTACTGTTTTAGCCTGATCTTAAATTGTTTTATGCAATGTTTTATCTGATTATCTTGTACACTGCCCTGAGCCCGGTCCTACTGGGGAGGGTGGTTAATAAATTCAATTAATAAATAAATAAAATAAATATAATTTTGCAAGTTCTCTTTCTCTACAGATACCAGTGATTGTCAGTTACCTGGATTATTATCCAGTCCATCTAAAACAACAAAAGTTTTAAAGGGAGGAAAAATAATGAACCAAGGTCTGACAAGGTCAAAGTGCCTTCTTATTGTTAATTTAACCCTTCCTTGCATTAAACGTCTCTAGAATAAGCAGCATTCTGAAAAAGAGTGTACATACATAAGAGTGTAATTTAGATGAATATCCTGCCTGCTTTTCAAGACTCAGCGTTGTTAACAGTTCAGTGGTAAAGCACACGTTTTGCATGCACCAGAACCTAAGCTTTCCACATGTATCAGAAAATACCCTTTCTTGAATGTGGAACAGGTGTTCTCAGCTGGTTTGCCATAGACTGTGGGCCATCATGCACAAGTCCCCACCATGTAGCCAGATGGTAATTTTAAAAGGCCGCATAGCAGCATGGAGTGTCCTAATCAGCTGTTTTGTCTGCACAGCTTCAAGACACATTGGGACATTAGGATGTAGGGAGTTGCATTATAGTGAATCAGTCCATTAGCCTGTCTAGACTGGTCTTTTTCTGGGCAACAGTTTCATGAGGTCTCAGACAAATACTTTGACCAGGCCTGCTACTGGAAACACATGGGGATCCCAGGGATTGCACCTGAGGCCTTCTTGGTTTGTACTGGGCTCTTATCCCATGATCTTCTGGTCTTGATATAAGCAGCGATGCCAATGCAATGGTTAACAATGAACTCTTAATTCTGATTTGGTTTCTCAATATAGTTCTAAAAATATGCATTGATCACCTAAGGTCATCCCCCCACCACCACCTAAGCAACTTAAAAACATAATCAAAATCCTTACACAAGCCAAAAATTAAAAGACTCAGCACTACTATAAAAGTCCCCATGTAGCCATTATGAAAAGGGTCTTCTGGAAAAACTATTTTGCAGCTCTTTCTGAAATTGGCCAAAGATGAGTGTGTATTTGAAGAGACAGTCCTTCTCCTATGTGGGTTCACAGACATGAAGGGCTTTTATAGGTCAAAAAGAGCATCTTAAATTGAGCCCACAAACAATCCCCGGCAGCCAGTAGAACCCTTCATAAGTGTACTTTGAATAAACCTGTTTCTCCCAGACAGGAAATGGGGTTGCTGCATTTTGAACCCAGTGAAGAGTCTGAGTAGCTTTTAAGGGCAGCCCCGTACACAGCATGTTGCACTGCAGCAATCCAGTCTTGGAGTTACAGAAAAAGCAGTACACTGGGGGGCACAGTTGTCAGCAACCCCAGAAATGACAGCATGCCTATGTAGGAATTGCTGGAAACTCTTAAGGTAAATCCATAGACTTTCCGAGAGAGGCATGATGTCAGTGCCAGGTTTCCCCTGGAAGTGATGTCATGCAATAGGCCCAGCAGGAAATAAGAACTGGGGGGAGAAGATCCACCCGTCTCCACCAGGGAGATGGCAACCCTAATACAACCTGACACTATCCAACGTTTGCAAAACAGTTCCCCAACCCCAAAAGACACCGATGTTACCATTCAGCCCCTTGCCTGCTTTCAGTTCTAGCTTGTTCCCTTGTAACCACTTCATTAATTCTCTTTAGCTGGGATGAGGAGGGATGGTTCACAAAAAACCGCAACCCAAACAGCTGAATGGGGTGTCACCACCCACTGAAGGTATTGACACTCTCATCTTTCTCCCTGCTGGCTGTGTCACAGGAGGAGGCGGAGAAGGGCATGTCTTATGCCAGTCCATGTCTCCAGGCCTGTATCTTCCAGTCCAAAGTGAGCTCCAGGGGTGCTAGAAGTGCCACCTCCCACCCATATGCTGTCAGGGGGCTTTCTTGAAGTTTTTTTTTTAAATCAGCCATTGGTATATTGATTCTGTGATATATTTATTTATATTTATATTTATTTATTTATATATACCTTCAATTTGCACCTCGCTCACCCACGAAGGTCTCTGAGCGGCTTACACGGTTCATGGTGCAGAGACTTATGCAGAAACCCTAACTGTGGCCACAGTACGTCTGGGGTGGGGGGAGCCCTACCAGGTACTCTCCCGGCTCCGATCGTTCATTTATCCGGCGAGTGGGCGACTTCTTCCAGTTCTCTCCGGTGCGTCTTCCACAGCCTCCGCTGTTCTTTCGGCTCTCTGGCGACTCCTCTCGGGGGCTGTTGGTTACGGGCCCTGGTGCGCAGCTGCGGTGGGCGTCACAACGTCCTTTCGGCTCCGGACATCCTCCTGCTGGCCACGTCATCAGCTGCCGAGCCAACCGCCTCCTTGGGATGTCGCTGCCTCTCTTCATCTCCTCCGTGCTGACCGCCATCGTGTCGCTGCTGCTTCTCGATTCCTCGCTCGGCTGGAGCCCAGTTTCGATCGAGGGGTACCCCTCTGTCCTCCTACGGACAGGTACCCATTTACCTAATTGCCCCGAGGGGCTTTCGGACTGCTGGGTTGGCAGGAGCTGGGGCAAGGGTCAGGAGCTCACCCCGACCATGGTGGTATTCGAACCGCTGTTACAGCTGTTCGAGATTACTATTTCTACAGGCATTTAACTGCCTGTGCCACCCCCACCCACCCCCGGTATAGATGTCCATTACAGGAAAAGCTGCAACACTGGGGCCTCTAGAGGAAAGTTTTACTGTGTAAAAAAAGCCATTTCCCCAAGATTTGTGGTGTATTTTTTTTAATAGTCTTCATTCCTAGTCCTTAAACTGTCTTCTCCCATTCCTCCTGTCCTGTCTTGGACCTCTAATGTTTCCTCTCCCCCCTCCCCTTTCCCCTGCTCTCCCAGGGCTAGTGTGTCTTCTGTTATTCTCAAGGCCTCTTCAGATACACCAGGTTAATCTGAGTGCACAATTTGCATAAACATCAGGGATCACAGTGTTCTGGAAATCCCCTGTTCTGACCAAAACTTCCTCCCTGGGCTCAGAAGGCGTCATCATTTTGCTTCATCTGCTCTCTTTCAGACCAGAGCAACCAAACAGAGCAAACAAAGGGGTAAGCAAATAACAACACCCCACTTTTTTTGTCAACAGGGGCTACCAGAAGCCTTCAGCATTGCCTCTTGCACCCATTTGTTTGGCACAGGTCTCATTCTGATGCTTGGGTCATCCCCCCTCAAACTTCTGTCATGCCTTATGGAAGAAATCTTGTTTTTCAACGAGGAACTCATAAAGAATAGTGGGGAGGGGAGGTCTCCAGTGACAGACTGGGAAATTTAAATGACCCAGGAACAAGCCAAGTGGAGCAGCCCCTGCAGGGATATGAGTTAACATTGCAAGGGTCACACAGTTCAAACTAGAGTGTCCAGGTTGCCTGGGCTACCATTCCACTTGATGGAGTAGTGGGAGCAAAATGGGAGGGGTGGACCCAGCAGTGCTGTGACTGACTTCTGGCTTCATACCTGGAAGTGCTGTCGTATTCAGAGAACGCTCTAAGAATTTCCCAAATCGATGGTAAAAGCCATAGATATTTGGGGAATTCTTAGAACATTACACAATGCCAACTTCTGCAGTCCCCGCCTCCCAAGGATTCTGGGGGGTGGCCAGCCAAGTGCTGGCAACCGTAGCAGACCCAGTCAACAGTGCTGATGATGGGCATCATTTCACCTATTGCCTCCAGTGGTGGTGGTGGTGGAGGAGGAGGAGGCGGCATTGATGAGCTGACACGGATCATGGTTGCTGTTGAAGGGCCTCAGCCAAATGACTCCTGCAGTGCCTGTGGAGCTCCTGGGACGTGGCTCGTGCCTGCCACCCTCCACCACCCTCCACTGAGAAGTTTCCAGTAGACCTGGTCCTGGTCCTGTGCCAAAACCAGAATGCCTGTGTGCCCCAAGGCACCTCGGCCAAACAAATAGAATCTGTAGTCCACTAGTGCTTAAGCACAGAGTTATTTTCTTTAACGAGTGCCTGTCTGATTCTAAGAGCAATGAATATAAACTTGATCATGGCCAGAGTGCCACTCCTATCATTGCCAGCCAAAAGATACAGCAGATGGAAGTAAAGAAGTTTCCAGCAATTCAGTGGCCAGTCCTCCTCTGGATGTCACCCATTCAATGGAGAGGGATGCTGGTGGTAATATTTAATACCTAATCTCTAAGATCTTCTTTGTGTGGAAGAGCCTTCAGGAATGTCAATGTATTTTATACCATAGAAAGGTGAATAATAGTCCAGTCTTAGGCTATTGTTTAGATCACCTGCACAAACAACGTGTCAGGATGCATGGTGTAGTATAGTGAGGTTTTCATTAAGTCAAGTGTATTGTTCATCTCTTGCCTTGAAAATGCTACAGGATGGCTATCAGTTGGCTGCAACTTGATGACACTTTCCCCCACCACATCCGTTTGGAAAGAAGCAAATTCTGTTTGCACAAGTGTGTGAGGGTGGGCATCCATTTGAACTGGAGACTCTCCATTACTTGTTAATTCTCCATATTCAACCTGACTCTACCTGTGATTAGAAAAGTAAAGTTCGCAGTTTTCTCCTTCATATTTGGCATAGGTGGGCAAATACTCTACATCTGTCCCAGTAGCACCCCTAAAAGGAAGTGGGAAATATAGATGGTGCTTTTCCTTTCAAGCAAACAAAACTAAGGCTGCGGTCACATGGAGCATTAGGCACGCTAGAGGGACGGAAGATAGGCAGATTTTCCGGGCGCGATCTCACTGCCACATCTGGGAAGCTTCGAGCTCCCGTGGCGAACCCGAGGCTTCCCACAGAAGATGCACGGTAAAAAACTAGTACCTCGGAGGTACTAATTTCCTGAAACCGCGGGCCAAGGGCAGGCGTCTGATTGCATTTCCGGTGGTAGTTCCGGTGCCCGCCCATGTCCCCTTGCAAAAAGGTGTTTTTTCCCCCAAAGTCTCCACGGATGTGCACAAGCACCCAACGGAGCATGCGCACACTTTAGTTTAGCAAAAAACCCACAACCCCGTTTGCCCCGCGGCCCCGCTTCTTTGCAGCGCCGCAGGAGTGTCCTGTGATCCGCACCTCCCCCTAACCATGGGACCTCCACGGGACCTCCACGGTAGGTCTGCTCACGCAACCATGCGGTTTTTAGCCCCGGGGCAAACAGCCACGCTTCCCCCCCGCATTTTCCTGCCCGCGTGCTCGCAGCCATAAATACCCAAATTGGCATTTTTTGAGGGTTTTGAAAGGATGGTAGAAAATAAACTTTGCTGATACCACCAATGAGCCCCATATTAACCTAAAAGGTTTGTGCTCTAAATGCAAACCAGTTGTCATCTAAATGAAGTGTCATGGCTTCTCCTGGCAGCTGCAGTTTTGGAAGGATGGGGCTCAGTCTTACAATCTACATACGACTGTAATGTGCCTTGTGCCTTGTACGGATGGCCTCAATTACGGCTCCTGCCTCAGGGCGATACACAGGATTCCACTCTCCTCCATTTATACTGGCAATAACAATCCTGAAAGGTTGGTTTATGCTGAGAAAGAATGACTGGCCCAAGGTCACCCTGTAAGTTTAAAGGCAAGCAGGAAGTGAACCTGAGTCTCCAGAGACAATGTTATACACTCTAGCCAATATACCACACCGGATCTCCAGTAAGACACAATAGATTCCTATGTAATTTAACTAAGAGAAGAATACACAAGAAGAAAACCAAACACCATTAACCATGCAAGAGGTTTGAATGGAAATTAATGTTCTCGATAGTTGGCAAGGAAGGGGGGGCACCTTTAGTATAAGGCATTAGATGCTGCAAGCATTAAAATGTGTGTTCTAGTATGTGTGAAACATTTTGGGGCTGGGTCTTGGAAGGGAATGACACATGAAGAGAGGTGATTAAACAGGGAGCAAAAGAAGAAAGACACATGCTGTACCTCTGAGTGCCAAACATTGGGCGAACGTCTAATGCAGGTGCATGGGAAGGAGCTAACAGGAAACTTGGCAGAAATTTGCTGTAAGCACTGCAAACCCTGACTGTGTTGTGTTTGCTTGTCTATGTGTTCTTTTTTATTGAATTGTTTAAATATTTTATACACACCTTATTTTAAACACTATTTTAATGTTTTCAGTGTTGTTATGTTCGCCACCTTGGGGACCCTATTTGGGTGGAAAGGCAGAATGAAAATGTTTTAAATAAATAAGTAAAAGAAACCCTAGAGTGCATATATTCCATATTATTCAATGCCGAGGAGATACCCCTGCTTTAACTTGTATCAACAAAGGTGAGGCTAGGGTTTAAAGAGGGATAAAGGGGTTTGTCACTTTTCCTTATATGGTTGACATGAGGGCTGTTATTCATTTTAGTTATTCTGTGTGCACGAACAAAGGGTGGCAGCAGCTCTGATTTGTTGGAAATACAAACGTATGATCTTGTGTGCAGTGGAGGATGGCACGAGCTTAACAGCAGTTCATTTGAAGCACACACGTCACCACCCATTCTTCCTGACTGCATCTCTGTTTTTGCAGGCCTTTACTTATAAGCAAGCCCCACTGTACTCCATAGGCTTATTTATGAACTAGCCTGATACAAGTGCTTTGCTACGGTATTTAAATTCCGTAAGTCCAGTTATAATACCGATGATGTGAAGTTTGAAATGTGGCATTTGTTGTAGGAATGCTAGTGGAGAAGACTGTAGTGTAAAAAATAAAGTAAGACATATGTACTTTCCCTCCCTCTACCGAAGTACCTCTCTGTAGACCACACTGGTGTTTCTGCCCTCAGGCGGTAGCTTCTGTGGCTCTCTGCTCTCGTTCGACAGACACTGTCGTCCTCGCTGTTGGTGTCTTCCACGCTATCCTGGTGGACCGGATGTAGTTTGCATTCTGGATTGCCGGACCTCATTGGTAGACTGCTCTGCAGCTTTGGACACGACCGCTTCCTCATAAGCTACCTGGAACATGAGTTCTTTCTTGGCGAACAACTGCCTTTGTAGCTTCTTGTTGTGAAGGTCGCAAACTAGCCTGTCTTGAAGTCGGTCACCAAGGTCAGTAAAATTGCATAGCCTGGCCATTTTCCGAAGTACTGCTACGTATTCAGCAATGGACTCACCCTTGGCGTGATCGCGCTTGTAGAAAGTGTGCCTGCAAGCGATTTCAGAGGTTTGGGGTATGAAGTGGTCACACAGTTTCTTAGTGATTTCAGCTAAGACGGTTGTTGAGAGTTATACAGGCACCGCTAGCATCCGGGCCACATCAAATATGTTCTTCCCACAGACGCTCAGGAACGTGGCCTTTTTAACCTCAGGATCTGTGACCTTAGCGGCAGTAACGTAGAACTCGAATCCGGAAACGAAGGTGTCCCAGTCCTTGGTGCTCATGTCGAACAGCTTGAACTGTCCCAGGGTGGCCATGGTAGACTCGTTCGGCTGCAGTGGCAACAGCGGCGGCGGCACAGGCTTGCTGGTGTCACTTGCGACCAAGGCGACTGTTCCTTGGTCGTCCGTCATGACTCGTTCTCAGGGCCAAGGCAACAATTCCTTGCCCGGTCAGTGATTGCTCTTATGGTTCTGTGGGGCTGCCTACCCACTGCATCCCATCCTCGTCGCCAGTATTATGAACTGAAATCGAGGCAGCTTCTTGAACAAGTGATTTCATTTTATTCAGCTCATAAGAACACAAGACCAAACTACATAGAACAAGGCTGACATATACGATTTGAATGGCCATAACCACACCTAACAAACAGATAACAACCAATAGGAACAGCGGGCTTGGAACCAATGAGAGTGGTTCCCGCCGAAGGCAAAGGCTTCTCTGATATGCTCTTTAGAACAGTCCAAGTAATGCTCTGTAATATAGAACTGTGCATAAGCTTACTCATGTCTTTATTGTATTAAGACATAACACCTTACTATACATTTATTGTGACATGAAATTTTTGTGAACTTGAGGCCACCTATATTGATACATATATGTATGTGTGTTCAAATATAACATTACAAAATGAGATACATGGTTTGGATCAGGGTCATATGCAGGGAGGTGGAATCTTCCTCCAGCAGGCCAATTGTGGCTCTCAGCAGCCTTGGAGGCAACTGTCAATATTCAAACGATGTTGGTGCAATAGCTCCGTGCTTGGTTCTAGGGCAAGCAGGAAATGAAGAGGTAGATGAGGGCTAAAACAATAGTTGCCTACAGAGAGGCAAGACGTTGCTAAAACAAGAAATCCTGCTTCCAGCCTGGAGTTTTACCTACCTCAACTTTGACAAGTGTCTGTCTTTTACCAGCTGTTGGTTTAGCCTGCAGCTACCTCAGTCTTGAGCCTTCTGCTGATCTATGGATCTGAACTCCAAATTTCCTTGATTCAAATCCAACATTTCTGCTGTACCCAGGGGTCGTTTCGTAGAAAAAGAGCTAGGGAAACTCATTAGCATAACTCATTAGCATATGCCACACCCCCTGACATCAGGGGCCCGGCAGTGGACCTGCAAGGCCAGCGGGAGTGCGAGGAAGCCCCGCCAAGGCCCTCCCTGGCCCCAGGCAGGCAGGGGTGGGGAGAGGCGGGGAGGAAGCAACTTACCCTCCCTCTTCTCCTGCCTGCTCCTGGCTGAATGAGGGCCGGAAGCGGGGCGGCCGGAAGCAGGGGGCGGGGCTTCGTCGTGTGCCCCGCCCCTGCACCTCACCCAGGGGAACTGTGATCCCCCGCGATCCCCCCGAATCGACCTCTGGCTGTACCACAGTGGCTCTTCTTCTAAGCAGCAAGAACTATTACCCCATTTTCCTTTAAAAGTAGGGGGCTGCTCCAGGAGCTTCTCTCTTTCTCTCCTTTTTCCTCTTCCCATCTCCTCCTCCCCTAGACTTCCTGGCAGAAGACAGATCAGCACAATGAGACCACTGCAGCAAAGAACAATAGCATGCCAGTGTTCATAAACTGTTGGGGAAGGGGTGTGTGTGCGGTGACAAAAAAACCCCTCAAGACAACTGGCCCGAGATGTCTGGCAAACAGGGAGCGGGGTGTGGGTGGTGTTTCTGTCATAAGCTAGCTGATTGGCAACTCTGCGCCTCATTTGATTTGTAGCACAATGGAAATGATTAAACTCATTTATTCCAGAAAACAGGTTTGAATTTGACTGCATATGATAACTTTTCTGTCCTCAAAAGGGACAGCCTTGTGATGCATGCTTTTCCTAGGGAAACAACTCATAGCCATTTAAGGAATGTGGTGAGAATAATAGACCTTCCTTGGCATAAAATATGCATGTCTTTATGGGATTCCAGAACTGAATCACCCTTTCCTCTAATGCATCATTCACTAAGCAGTGACGTAGTTCAACATACCCCTCTGGGCTAGAGGAGAGACCTTTCAATTACTTTTGGATAGTCTTCAAAACACAGACACACAAAGACACACTCACACTGAAGGGCTGTCTAGGGCCTCCATCATGGGGAATTCCCCGTCTCCTAGCTAAAAGTAAGCTTGGGTGTGCCTTCCTCCCTGCAGTCGATTAAAGCTCTCTGGAAGGCTCTTCGGGACCCTCTCTCTTACTTTCCTGAGTGAGTAGCAGAAGAGGGTATTTTGCCCCTGATTTGGACATGGGAGTGGGCAGGGTAGTAGTAGGTCTGTTAGCCAGCATGTATTAAATCTGAACACTGTAACTGAAACCTTTGTTTTCTGCTTTTCTGCAGCAAAAAAAAAAGTTAGAGCTTAACCGTCTTAATTCTTGAGCTATGTTATAGTGTATATTTTCTGCGATTTTATGTTCAATCTGATCTCCGGGTTTATTGCTCCCTGACAGAAGATTTGTACTAAACATATTTATTGGAACAGCCTTGTCGCTGCTATTAATATTTGTTTAGCTCAGCCAAAGAGAAATGTGCCTTATGTAAGTTTATTATGGTGTAACAAGGTAATAAAAAGAAAAAACAAATAACAGTGGACTTGGGTGTGTGTGAGCATTCTACTCGAGTTCTGAAAGTCGTGGAGAAAGCAGAATTGAATAGGCTTACCAGCCTCCAGGTGGCACCTGGAGATCTCCCGCTATTACAATTGATCTCCAGACGATCAGGAGCAGTTCCCCTGGAGAGAATGGCTGCTTTGGAGGGGCGACTTTAGGGCATTACACCCTGCTGACAGCCCTCCGCTCCCCACCCATCCTCCCCAGGCTCCACCCCCCAAAACCTCCAGGTTTTCCCCAACCCAGATCTGGCAAGCCTAGAATCGAAATGTCAAGACAAAAGACTTCCTAAATATCCTGCTGTATTGTACTTGGTATACTAGCCTACTATCCGACTACACTCAGCAGTACATCTTTGAAACATATTTGCTCAGTTAACAAAAAGCTGGGGGAGGAACCCCAGATATCTGAAGTCTCATTGAATGTTGCAGCTGCAGAAGCAGAGTAATTGTAGATCTTTTAAAGTTGCATTCGGCTTATTCCAGGGCAAATACCGTGAATGAACATAGATTTGCTAGCTGCCACTCACTCGGAGAGATCACCAGCCAGCTCCTTTATTTTAAAGCAGGGCCCCCCTCTTTTTGTTTGTGACATTACTCCTTGAAATGTTGATCTGGAAAAATGTAAACAACCTAAAGCATAAGTGTCTATCAACAATTTTTGATGCTGTGGCATTGGCTGCTTTAAGCTGCGTCTGTCTCTCCCTTATTTCTATCTTGCCCTTCCTCTGAGGAGCTCAAGGCAGTGGACATGGTTGCCCCCCCCATTTTATTCTCACTGCTATGAAGCAGGTGAGGCTGCAAGAGAGTGACTTGCCCAAGGTCATCCACTGACCTTCACAACTGGGTGTGGATCTGCCTTTGGATCTCCCAAGTGTTCTCTCTAAGCTATGGAGTCCTGTGAGCAAAAATTCTACTCTGTGAGCTACCGGCATTAAAGCTGTGAGCAAGCGATTTGGCTACTGCATAAATTAGTTAGCTCTGGAGCCATCCCTCCTGAGCTAAGACATAAATGTGTGAGCCGGAGGCTAAAAAACTGTGAGCTAGCTCACACTAACTCAGCTTAGAGGGAACAATGGTCCCAATACACCATACTGGACCAAGAATTTATTGACATGAAGAACTGAGATGTACTTCCATGAAATGGATTTCAAATGCCAGCTCTGCTCCTTGCTTTGTGGTTGACTGGTATATATCTAAACACATTGTGTTTGAAAATGTTAATCAGCACTATAAACAGGTTAACATCTTCTTGATCATTATAAAAAGCTACTTAGCAATGCCTCTGGTGAAGGGTATTGAGTGCTGGAGGCACTGTAATTATATTCCTTGAACAAAGTTATTATTTACACTGATCATTCTAATACTGTGACCTGTACAAGGAGAACTGGGGATATTGAATGGACATAGACAATTAAAATTTCAAGTAGAGTTGTGTTTATAATTTGTATGAAATGTTCCTAATTAGAAAACTTATTATGGATGGATATCAGATATATTGTTAAATTACCATTAAAAATACCCAAGGACAACTAGATTTCACATGGATGATTAATCATAACAGATATGTTCGCCATTTTAATTGAATCCTGTAATATATTACAGAACAATTTTAATCAACCTCATATCATGGATGCAGTATTGCTAGACCAGGAAATTTCCCTCTTCATGGGAGACTCTCTGCCCAAATTTGTACAAAGTGGAGAAAAGGACTTTCCCCTGAAACTCTTTCCAGTTGCCAAACTGTTAATTAGGTGTTGGTGGCAGGCTTTCCATTTTTTTCTTAAATAACTGTGCTTATTTTCACCATGGGGTTAGGACTGTATGACACTAAGCTTGGTATCTCCCTAGTTTTGCCTCATTTTATACTGTATATGACTTCCCCTTCCATAATTTGGGGGTTTAAAATGGCAACCTTCATTACAGGCACTGATAATTAATAGAAGAGTAAGGTGGCTCAAGTGGTTAAGACGCTGAACTGCAGGCTGTGGAAGGTCGGTAGTTCAGCAGTTCGAGATCTGAGTGCCGCATGACGGAGTGAGCTCCCGTCTCTGGTTCCAGCTCCTGCCAACCTAGCAGTTCGCAAGCAAGAAATTGCAAGTAGATAAATAGGTACCACTTCAGTGGGAAGGTAATAGCGTTCCGTGCCCCTTGGTGTTTAGTCATGCTGGCCACATGACCACAGAAACGTCTTCGGACAGTGCTGGCTCTTCGGCTTTGAAATGGAGATGAGCACCACAACCCTAGAGTCGGATTCGACTGGCTTTCGAGCAAGGGAACCTTTACCTTTTAAGGCAAAGAACTTTGATCTAAGCATAATGAAGTCAGTGGGACCTAGGCCCCAGTTCTACTCCATGCTGTACAAGCATACCTGATAAGATGGAGTTCATTAACTTAAGCATATACGTCTTTGCGTAACAAGTTTTAAGACCAGGTTGTCAGTCTTCTTGAACCCCCTTTCTGTGTCTTTACATGCCTATGGGTAGCATTGCTCAGAATTTGTAACTTGTCACACAGCACTTTTTTAGTTATAACATTTGACAAGAACAAATGATCAAAGCCATAATAGACTGGAATTCTTTTAAAGATTAGATATTGGCTAGAAATGCTAGGAAACCGAATCCTACAAGCAATTAAACATGGGGCTCTATTTCCATGCTAGAATGGAAATCCCCTCTGCAGAGACTCACTTCCCTTGCTTTTCCATCCTGAGACATGTTTATACAAAACACTGTTTACAGGTATATTTTCAAGTTGCTCATATATTCATTGGGTTTGATTTTCCTCACCAGCCAAGATACCTGTTGCTGGGCAGGTGTCTCCTATTTTCCCCTCTTATGGAGAACATTTTCCTGTCAAATGTGATGTTAAGTGGATTGTTGGTCATGTCACATTTCTTACCTGTTGAATTTTGCTAAATACTTGTTACCTATTACTGCTGAAATACATTAAAAAAATTACTGGGTTGTTGTTTTCAAATACTTTTCACAAAGTACAGAAAGATCCTAAGGCAAAGCTCAGTCACTTCTCCTGAGATTGTTCTTATCTAATTACAGGCCTACCAAGCAACCAAAACATGTGCCTGCAATAAACCCAGCCCTAATCAGTTCCTCTGTCAGCCACCTGGACTTGTGGAAAAGGGTAGTGCTTTCCCATATGATACAACACTCAAGTGTCCCTATTGGTCTTTGGAAAGGATGACTTTTCAGGAGATTTATTGTACAGGTACAAGGAACAGGATTTTTTTCCTGTGGGAACTCTATAAATGTGGGACTTGCTCTGGGAAGCCCAGGAGATCCATTTGTAGTCAAATGCTTTAGAATCAAATTACATTAATGTGGGTAGCCATGTCAAACGAAGCAACAGAACAAAGTTGGAGTCCAGTGGCACGTTTAAGATTAACAAAGTTTAATTCTGGGTATAAAGCTTTCGTGTGCATGTTATACATCAGATCTTTTACTGGAACTCTCCCCCCCCCCACAACGTTATTGCAACAATAGTGGCAGGAGGCACATGTATAGCTCTGAATTTGATCAGAGCTTTGTGTTTAAGCCCTTACCAAACCTAACCCCTTCCCCTCCCAGAAAACTTTATTTAGCCTCATATGAGAGAAAAGAATACTAATACTTCCCTGTTTTTTCTAAACTTTGCGGCAGGTGGAATTGGAACAGGTTTATGTTTAGACAGCATGTTAGATGTCTGTTTTGATACAATTTAATAAGTGTTGGTATAAGGATTTATTTTTCTTTTCTTACTGCTGCTGTTATCTTGTTTCTGCTGAATTGCTTAAAACAACTGCTTACAAGGTTTTTTAATAAATAAATCTGTGTCAGAGAGTCCATGGCACACTTGAATTATGAAGAGTTAGATTTAAGTTCAGTAACTCCTTAAGAGACCAACAAGAGCGTCAGGGTATAAGCTTTCAAGAGTGACTCACAGTAGAGGAGAAATGTAGATTGGAGTCCTTTTATCCTAGGCCGAGTCAAAGGTGGGGGGGGGGGGCGGTGTTGTGAAGAATGCTGAAGAGATGGGAGCTAGGTCCTTAAAGTGCTGTGAATTAAGCATGATCTGCAGGAACAGAGTTAAAAATTCTAGGTTCATTTTTCAGCTAGTTAAATGGCATTAGAGTGAACATCCAACTGGCAAAATGTGTATTTATATATTTTCTGCTTTCATGCTGCTTTTCTGCGCCTTAGGTCCAATTTTACCCTATATGGATTTATATTTTCTGATATATATTTAACCTGATCTCCTATTGTATGTATATACGTATGCCAATAAAGGCTTGTCAAAGTAAAAAGTATTTATATATATATTTATTTAGATATTTATACCCCAGTTTACTCCCCAACAGGGATCCAAAGCAGCTGACATTGTTTTTCCCACCTCCATTTTAGCCTCACAACCACCCTGTGAGACAGGCTAGGTTGCTGAAGGGGAGTAACTGGCCTAAGGTCACAGAGTGGGCTTCCATGACAAAGTGAAGATTTGAATGGGCTCTTTTTGTAGCAGGAACTCCTCTGCATATTAGGTGACACACCCCTAATGTAGCCAATCCTCAAAGAGCTTACAGAGCTCTTCTTACAGGAGCTACTGTAAGATCTAGGAGGATTGGCTACATTAGGGGTGTGTCACCTAATATGCAAAGGAGTTCCTGCTACAAAAAGAGCCCGGATCCTATTCTAACACTCTAACCACTTTAACACACAATGTTAATTAACTGTGAACATACCCCTTTCTTCTTTCTTGTCTGCCCTTGTGCAAAGATGTGTAAGATGATGCAGCAATTTAGATACATACAGTATCAAACTCCTGGGTTCCCTTGGAAACAGGAATGATCAGGGTGGAAGCTAGGATTTGCATTCTTTCCATATATAAATGGATAACGGGCAGTATTAACCCAAATGGGCTGTTCCATCTCATACTGCATGACCAATTTCAGAGCAGTTGGCTACAAGCGGTCCGAGCTTGAAGCTTAACATGGGAGTCCTATGAGGTGATTCATGTAAACGTTTCAATACATTACAGATTGGGCAAAATTGCTTATTAAGCAAAAAGTGCTAGTCACCAAATTATTTTTCTCCAGCAAACAGTAGATATGTGGTTGCTCTTGCAGCCTATTTATCTTTTCTTGACTCTTATAATACCAGAAGGGCCTTCACCCTAGCAAGGAGCATGGCCTTGCCGTCCGCAGTAATAGGGGAACGGTACAGAGGGATCCCTTACACGCTCAGGCTCTGCACTTGTTCCCGGACTGAAATAGACTCTCTGGAGCATATCTTTTTAAATCGCTCTTTCCATACGGCGAGCCGAAAGGAAATCATCGGCCTGCTGCTGGAAAGGTTCCCAGGAAGATCAAACAAAATTAAATTAGAATACCTGTTGTTGGATAGGAATCATCATACATCAAGACAGGTGGCTAGGTTCTGTGCCCAGGTATGTAAGGAATGCAAAAAGCGAGGCAAATAGACCATATCTCTACTTTTATCAAAAAATGTAAATGGCTTAAAAGGTTTGAACAGTAGTTTTATTTTTTCCTTTATATTTTATATAATTTATAAGCTTTTATGTTACTAAGGTTTTTACTGGCTCATAACCAGCTAGGATAGTATCAGGAATTTTTCTATTTGTCTTTTAAATTGTTATGTACTGGTCGAAGACTGTAATAATAAACTGACTGACTGATACATACAGAAACTGCAGATTGTTGCTAGAGGCATTTCTTTCAACAGAAAAGGGAGTTTCTTCTGTATTTATATATTCTCTAAGGGAAATTTCCACAGGAATAAAGTCTGGAATATGAAACATAAATTGCCTTACTTCTGGGGCTATCCCTTTCATCTAGTTCTCTCTCATTATCACCTATTATTGTCATTTATATTTGCATATCACCTGTTCTGTAATGGTGGCACACTTGTGTTTTGCCAATTTAACTTCACAACAGTGCTTATAAAGGTAACTTAGGCTGATGTCTCTCCAGTCCCACACCATGTAAATCACATTTCTTTTCTGGTGTACTACCTTAATCCAAATCATTTGGTTTCTGGAAAAATGAATTAAATCACAATGAATTTGTAACTGAGCTTGTTGGGTGGATTGTGGTAGAGCAAGACTGAGGGAAACAGCTTGATATTTCCTTTGTTGCAAGACAACTCTCTCATTTGTTTGTTTATTCATTTATTTTACAAAATTATATCCCATCTTTCTGCCCTCATGAGGTCCACCAAGTTGGCTAACAAATTAAAAACATACATAAGAAAATTGCATCTTAAAAATCATTAAAATCAACAGTAAACACATCATTAAAACAATTAACACCAGAATTTAAATGCATACAAAAGTGTACTACAAACAACAACTAAAACATTGGGCAGGAAGGCGGGATCACTGAGGGAATGCCAGATAGAAACAAAACCTTCGCCTGCTAGCAGATGGCAGCAGAAGGGGACATGTGAGTCTTGCTGGGGAGAGAATTCCAGAGTTTTGGTGCCACAACTGAGAAGGCCCTCTCTTGGGTTGCCACCTGCGTAATCTCAGAAGGTGTGGGCTCCCAAAGCAGTGCTTTGGAGGATAAATATAATGGTCACGTAAATTCTTAAGGGAGTAGGCTATCCTTCAGATATGTTGGTCCCAAACCATATAGAGCCTTAAAGCCCTTGGATTGTGCTTGGAAACAGATCGGGAGCCAGTGTGGATTAGTCAGGACTGGAGTGATATTGTCCCTATGATCCTCTGCAGTGAACATCCTGGCTGCAGCTTTGTGCACCAACAGAAATTTCTGAACACTTTTCAAAGGGAAGCCCCATGTAGAGCATGTTGTTGTTGTTTTTTTGCCATCAAGTCACAGTCGACTTATGGTGATCCCATAAGGTTTTCAATGCAAGAGACATTCAGAGGTCGTTTGCCATTGTCTGATTCTGTGTAGAGATCCCGGTATTCTTGGTGGTCTCACATTCAAATACTAACCAGGGCCGACCCTGCTTCGTGTTCAAGATCTGACAAGAGTGAGCTAGCCTGGGCTATCTAGCTCAGGGAAAAGTGCATTAAAGTAATCTAATCTAGATGTGATTAAGGCATGCACCACAGTGGCCATATCATTTCTGCCCAGGAAACACCGCACCCATCAGAGCCGGTAAAAGGGTCTCCTGGCCACAGCTATCACTATATCATTTCTGCCCAGGAAAGGCCGCACCCATCAGAGCCAGTAAAAGGGTCTCCTGGCCACAGCTACCACCTAATTATCCAGCAATAGGCCTGGGTCCAAGAGCACCCTGGACTATGGACCCACTTCTTCAAGGGGAGTGTGACCCCATCCAAAATGAGTGACATCTGAAATCCAAGGTCAGGCCTTCTACTTACCGGTAACATTTAGGACTTGTCAGGATTAACCTTCAGTTATTAATCTGCAACCACTCTAACACTGCCTCCAGGCACCAGTTCAGGTTTTCTACAGCCTTCCTGGGATCAGCCAGGGGGTTTGAATGTCATCCCCAAATACTGGTGACGACCCAGGTCAAATCTCCAGATGACCTCACCCAGCAGTTTCATGTAGACATTAAACAGCACAGGGGAAAAGATGGAACCTTGCAAGGACCCACAGGCCAAGGGCTCAACAGCAGTCCCATTTATTTTGTAAATATGTAACATAGTCTTGCCCGGCTCTGTTCTCCCATTATGCACCTCCAACCAGTGTTCCCTCTAAGCTGAGTTAGTGTGAGCTAGCTCACAGTTTTTTAGCCTTTGGCTCACACATTTTCGTCTCCGCTCAGGAAGCATGGCTCCAGAGCAAACTGATTTATGCAGTAACCAAATGGCTCGCTCACAACTTTAATGCCAGCAGCTCACAAAGTAGAACTTCTGCTCACAAGACTCCACAGCTTAGAGGGAGCATTGCCTCCAATGATGAATTCGAGGCTTTCAAAAATTATTTACAAAAGGATTTTTACTACAAAGAAACCCCCTTGCTTATTTGTTAACTTCTAGTTTTATAAAATAAATTGATATATAAGTGTATAATATTTCTTTAGAGGATGTGTGGTCCTCGGGTAACCAAATGCAGTTGAACAGGGAGGGGGGGAAGCTTGGCAGATGCTAGTTTTCTCATCTGTTAAGCTGAATTGACAAGAAAGGCAACAACTGTCCACGTTCTCTCTTACATGCAATACTGACAAGTGCAATGGTTGTCAACCTCCAGGTGCTGCCTGGAGATCTCCTAGAATTACAACTGATCTCCAGGCAAAAGAGACCAGTTCTTCTGGAGAAAATGGCTGCTTTTAAGGGTGGACTCTATGGCTCTACATACCAATGAGGCCCCTCCTCCACCCAGGCTCCACTCTCTAAATTTCCAGGTATTTCGCAACCCAGAGTTGGCACCCCGACCATAAAAGTTCATCCTCGTCTCTGCTACATACAGTCAGTCACCACTGTGCATTCCATTCTTCCCTCTGCTGATGTACACATTAAGCCAGATTTTTCCCCCCAAAGGAAATGAAACATCCTTTGGGTCTGTCCACACATCATCTGTAATACTGCAGCAGCACTACGGCAATCGTTCGCAACGGGATATTTTTCTTGTGTGTGCAAGGCAATAAGTTGCAAATGACTGCTGTGGCGCAGCCAGAGCACAAGATCCAGTGATGTGAGGATGCAGCCTTTTCCAGGCTAAAAAGGAGCCTTTTTCAAAATCCGCCGCCTCCCCTTTTCCAAAGCAAACGCGCAAACAAAAGAGGGCAGACAGCCCGTTGCCTACTGACAAGCAAGCCCAGTTGGGTTCCCTGGGGCTTACTCCTCAGAAAGTGTGCTTTTTGCAGCCAGCGGGGAGGGCGAGAGGTACCTCGACGCCGTAGATCACAACAGAAGCGATCATCTTGACGTGTTTATGCCTTGATAAGTCTGCCGGGTAAACCATCCGAGCCCGTGTGGTCTTTGCAGATGCCAATTATGCCATCCCCTGGGCTTCCCCTAGTTCCGCTCCTCCGTGCTCAGCCGCTCTTTTCTATCTCTGAGGCTTAAGAAGTTGTTTGTGCGGAAAGGGGAAGTTTGCTGATTAGCTGTTCGGCGTGTCAATCACAGGCCAGGGAAATTCCAGAGTGGGCGGTTCTGACTCACGCTTCCTTCTGTGTGCGTTCAGAGAGGAAGTAAAAGAGATGTCGGCGCTGCGCGAGCCGTAGAGCAAGGAGCTGCCTGGACCTCCATTGGCGGCCCTGCACAGGTAGGACCGGATCTCTCCCCGGGCAAAAATCGAGGTGGTTGTGCCTGCAGTACCCCGGGAAGAAAGCCGGTGAACTCCACGGAGAGCGGTCTCGGTTAATCACTAATTCTGGAAACCATAGATATTAGATTAACTTTTGATACTGTGTCAGCTGGTAATGGGGATGCTGCCTGTGAAAAGAGGTACCTTTCGGTTTTCACAGTTCTGAAATAAGTGGTACGATCTTTTTAAATAAGGCCAAACTAAGTTGTTCGTTCTTTATTATGATCCTTTGACCAATAATATACACAGTTTTACAGTTAAAAATTCAAAGTTTACAGTATACCAGATAAAAACGATTAGATTAAGTCTAGGTCTGTTCCACTGCTCCTAAATGTAGTAAAAATTGGCATAATGTGAACGGAGCAATTCTGTTGTGTCCAGTACATGAGAAATCACCTACTGGCTTTGTTGCTAACAAATTACTGTTCTAGAACAAGGTTTGAGTCCAGTGGCACCTTTCAGATGCTAGGCAAGTTATTTAGAGCATGACGGCAGAATGTAAATGTGTGATCTTGAATAGTAATGCAAGTAATAAAGTGGTTAGCACTGGAGGCACAGCTTGTGCACGTAGTGTGCTCTGCCTGTCTGTTCTGAAGGTAAACAGGAAAGTATTGTACTGTGGGACAGAAGTTCTCAATATCTCAGAGCAGTTAATTATTTTAGTAAATGTCTTCTTAAAAAGACCATAGCAGTGACAATCGTAATATATGTCTCGAATCCTGTCCTCATAATGCTGCTATCTCTTGCTAAAAGAAAGATCCAGTTGGTCAGCCGTTGATAAAATTTGTGTGCACACGAAAGCTCATACCTTTGTTGGTCTTAAAGGTGCCATTGGACTCTAAATTTGCTAAAAAAAGAGTTCAAGTTAATGACACATGTTTTGAAAGAAGCCTGGCTTGAAGGATTACTCCAGCCTCTGAGGCCATTTAAATGCATACAGTTATTTACTATTTTGCAGCTGAGTGTAGCTGTTCACTTTAGAGCAATGGATGTGCTTAGATAATTCTGACACAGCACAATCCTATTCATGCAGTTTCATGGGTTTCTCAAATAATTATGTGTGGGTTTGTAGCTCTATTTTAATTATCTTATACCATTAAGACATTCTAGGTGACACATATAGGTCTGCCCTGTTTTGTCCTTGCATCCATTGTGGGAAGCAATGATGTAAAAAAATATATACAGATTTGGGGGGAAATTGAAATATATGCTGTGATTATTTTCCTGTCAAATCTAAACTTCTCTTACTGATTGAACAACATAAAATGCATCATTTATAACTTACTTAGCATATATTCAGATGGGGTAGCCGTGTCGGTCTGAAGCAGCAGGACAAAGTTTGAGTCCAGTGGCACCTTTAAGAACAAAGTTTTATTCACGCTATAAGCTTTTGTGGGCAAGCACACTTCAGAATGATACAGTGAAACAGAACCTCCCCAGGATGATCATTAGAATTTTTCATCATTTGGTTGCCTTGCTGACTCTCATTTCTTTCAGTGTTTGGCTGTAAAAAAGAAACAAACTCCCCAACTAAAGGCTTTTCTACGTGGGTATTTTCTGTCAGTTCTAGCCCTGTACTCAGGGCCGGCTCACCTGCTAGGCGAACTAGGCATTCGCCTAGAGCGTAGGCCGGCCCTTAGGGCGCCAAACTGGACCCCCCGCCAAAGCCTCCCAGCCCCCGCCAAAAGCCTACGGCCTCCTCCTCCGCCTGCCCGGGACTCCCAGCCGCGCCTGGCTGCCCGCCTCCCTCAGCCGTGCCTCTGCACCTCCGCTCCCCTCCAGGCTCACCACCAGCCTCCCTCCTGCTGGAGTTGCTGCTGCGGCGGCAGGGGTGGTGTCACCTGGCAGCCAGGAGTGCCCACCGGCGCTCAATCCCAGGCAAGCCAGGCACACACCTGGAGCAGGCCCCCAGCGCATCCCCCCTTTGCCTTGGCTTCCCCAGGTGAGGGACGTGGGCGAGAATGAGCCCTTCATGCTACTCGATGCCAAGCTGAAGAGGGAACTCTCCGACAGGCAGGTTTACCGCTGGGCGCTTGGGGGGGGGGGCGCTTGGCTAATCCAAAGCTTTGTCCTTTGATCACCCCATGGAAAGGGCTCGGAGGAGGAGACCTGGGGGTAAGAGCAGCGATGTAAAGGCAGAAAGCATGGAGTTCCGGTTTGTTTTGTGTGTGTGTGTGAAGTGAGAGCCGCGGCAGGGATTTAAAGAAAGAGTCTGGGAAAGGAGATGAAGTCGGCTTGTCTGCTCACCCCTTATTTTTAAAAGCGTATTTTCGTGCTTCCTACTAAGTAGCAAACTTATTAGACGTGATTTGTCTCCCAAAATTTCATTTAAGCCTTTAATTTGTTTCCCTCCTACCCTCCGCCCCC
>NW_015175445.1:125171-130935 GCF_001447785.1 Gekko japonicus
CTTTTGCCCCCCCCCCCCCCCCGGTTTCTGCCATTTGTTTTGGGACCACTTTTACCCTGATCTTTTTCTGGAAGCTAGTTCTGAGTCACCTTTTTCCTCGCGTGTAATGTTTCTGTTGGTTTTCTTTGTTCTCTCCACTCCCATGCACCTCCAGCCCATTTTTCAATGACTGCACTATCATCATTGAACTACACGTAAAAGCATACACTATCATCATTGAACTACACGTAAAAGCATAAAAGTCCTGATGGATCAGACCAGTGGCCCGTCTAATCCAGGATCCTGCCTCTCATGGTGGCCAACCAGTTCCTCTGGAAGCCCAACAACAGGGATTAGAGGCTGAGTCCTTCCCCTGTTGTTGCCTCCTGACAAGTTTCCTGCCTCTGGACATTGAGGTTCCCTTCAGCCACCATGGCTAGTAGCCACTGATAAACCTATCCTCCATGAGTTTGTCTAATCCCCTTTTATGCTTGTGGCCATCACTTTATCTTCTGGCAGCAAATTCCACATTTTAAATACTTGCTGTGTAAAGAAGTAGTTCATTTTGTCTATCCTGAATAACTCCCTCCTCCCTCCTGGTGGTTTCATTTTTCTTTTTTAAAAGACACTGAAATATCAGTATATCAGTATACTGTTGTAATGATAGGTCAAGCAGGTTCTGAATTCCTGTCTGTCTGTCTGTCTGTCTGTCTGTCTGTGAGGGAAGGGCATAGAGACTTACCTTTTTAAAAAAAAATGAAAGCTGGTTTTAGTGCTGGTTTTTAAGAAATGCAGCCATTATATTGATATACCAATATAAGCATGTGCAAAAAATAAAGGATGGGGCTGTGATGCCACTGATACTATCATCATTGAACCACACATAAAAGCATAAAAGTTCTGTTGGATCAGACCAGTGGCCCATGTAATCCAAGATCCTGCCTCTTATGGTGGCCAACCAGTTCCTCTGGAGGCCCATGCATGGAATAAACTAACTCCACGACTGTGAAAATGCAGAGGGAGGGCATACTGTTTTGGCAGACAAAACTGAGCCCTTTCCCTCCCTAAACTTTAGCTCCGGAAAAGACAGACATTATTTTTCCTGGGATAACAACTGGCAAGCAGGTCAGGGAGATCAGTTTCAATCCATAGAATCATGTTGGATGGGAAAGGGTTAAATGCCTTCTTCCCCCACATTGTGGTCCCAGCGGTTATTTCCTGCGGGAGCGCACAGGAGCAGAGCTCCGGCAGTAAAGAGCCCAGGGGGCAGGCACATGCAACAAGCCCATCCTGAATAACTCCCTCTCCTCCCTCCTGGTGGTTTCATTTTTGTTTTTTAAAAGACACTGAAATATCAATTTATCAGTATACTGTTGTAATGATACGTCAAGCAGGTTCTGAATTCCTGTCTGTCTCTGTCTGTCTGTCTGTCTGTCTGTGAGGGAAGGGCATAGAGCGGTGGGTGTTGCCTTCTGACACACTTCCGGTGATGTCAGGGGGTATGGTGTATGCAAATAAGTTATGCTAATGAGCTCCTGCACCTCTTTTTCTACCAAATGACCCCTGTGTGGTCCTAATCTGATTCAGCCTCCTCCCCTGACAAATTCTTTCGTGGGTTTTCCGACATTTCTTCTAGTTTGGTCCTTGGGCATGCCCCTACTAGTGTCTGATAACTTTTTGCTTATAAAGCAAATAGACTTTTCCTTATAGAAGCTGGTTTTGTAAATATACCTGCTTCTTCAGTGATCCTGAGACATGGAGCCAGCTGCTCCTTGCTATAGGTGTTTAGCAACACAAGGCATGGAGTCTCTAATCCGTCATCCATTGCCATTTAGGGCTGTACCGATGAATGAATGGTACCAGTTAGAATGGAATACCTATGGTGGAATTTTGAACTGTAAGCAGTTATACCAATGACATTATTAGATTAAATTAGCAGCTGTGATCACATAGTAGGGAGTAAGTCCTGTGGAAGTCAGACTAATGGTATTCCCTCACCCAGTTATAATATTGCCCAGCCCTCTTGAACTGAAGAGTTTGGCATTCTGGGGCATTGCAAGCAACCAAAAGATGGTGTACAAGTGCTCTTCTGGAAATGGAACAGATGGAATGATAACTCTTGATGCTTTCCTGTAACCAGGGCAGGAATTACCTTTCATTTCTCCTCCTCAGAATGAAATCCTCTCAGAAGGTTTCACTTTTGAATCGCCTCACAATGGAGTTATCCTGGATTTCCAAACTGTGTGGTATTTCATAAATCTGAAACTAGGTATTGGTGTGAATAATAGACCAGAGGAAGCTTAGGTCTTAGACATGGGTCATTTGTTCCTCATCTGATGCTTTTGGGAAGTGCCCCCCCCTTCCTACACCACTGTGTTGTGTTTCTGTACCTCCTGGGGTTTTCTTGGCTTTGCTCTGAAGTTTTGGGGATCGATCGCCTGGATGGCTGCTGTATGGGTGCAGAACGTTTCGATTTTCACAGTTCCGCCCACACAGCAGGCGTTTTCCCTGTGGTGGCCATGCCATTTCCTTTCCACCAGGGTCTTTTTTCTTGTTTTACTGTCTGTGATTGAATAGTGTTATATCTCTATATCAATATGTATTTCAGATTCCCTGAATTCTTAGTTTTCAATTGAAAACAAGTAACTCTCTAGACCTTTCTGTTGTGGAGATATAAGGGAAAAGGCTATAAAATGCAACTTCTTCATGCTTTAAACCAGGGTCCACAACATGGCACCCGTGGACAAGGTGGTGCCTACCAACTTGGTGCTTGGGGGGGATCAACAGTGGGAGGGCTTCTAATGTCCTGGCCCCACTGGTGGACCTCCTGATGGCACTAGTATTTCTGGCCACTGTGTGACACAGAGTGTTGGACTGGATGGGCCTTTGGCCTGATCCAACATTGGCGTCTCTTATGTTCTTGTCTTCCCTGGTGCTGGGCAGCGTGTTTTTACAAAGTGTGTGGGATCAACTTGGTATTTTGCCCAGCAGGGCTTCTGATTGGCCTCTGGAGATCTGATTGGCTGTGCAGGTTTTTTAAAATGTTGCTTCGGCAGCAACTGCTACCACAGCACAAAGATCTCCACTGCATGACTTGAGGGTAAGTTGTGTTTATTTAAGAAAATATTTTTAAACAATATGTTAATTTTAAAAGGCATCCGTTTAAACAGAGTTTCTACCTGAAATGTTAAAGAGTTACTATTAGAGTTATGCATGACCTCACTCACTGACATTTTGTGGCTGGCTCTGCCTCAGGTAGCAGCCATTTTGTAATTGCGCCCAGCACCCTCTGCTAGCATTCCAAAGGTATCTCAAGAAGACTGGGGACCCCTACTTTAAACTATTCATCCGGATAAACAGTTCTGTCAGTATGGCATGAGGTCTGTGTGAGAAGCTCCTTTATTCAACAAGACAAAAAATAATCTACCATTCTGTGTTTAGTATTTGACAAAATATAAACACACAAGAAAAGCAGTTGCTTTTTTCTCTGATCCATGAATTCTTGTTTCTGTATCACCCCAAACTGAAATTACACTTGGGTCTAACTGCCCTGTTAACAGTTCTAAAGTTCCTTTAATCCCTGCACTCCATTATACTTTCTCAGTCTAGGCCATTTCCAAATGTTCACTGACTGAAGGCCTTTGTTTCTTCTCCAGAGGAGTCTGACTTTTCTCTGAATTTTTTTCTATGCATTCCAATCTCCTACGTGATATTTCTCTTCCCACACACATCACTGGCTGTGAGGTAGTTAGTGTGGGAGAGAAACATTGCTTGCACTCAAATATCATGCTAAGATGCAGCTGAATTCCATTTAGCTGCCTTTGAGTATGAATTCAGTCTGTTCATTATGTCTGTGCACTGCCCATACTCCCCTTTTCTCCCATCTTGCTCAGATTGTGAAAACAAGCTCCCATTGCTTGTGACATCTGAACATATGCATCTGGGCAAATTGTAATTTGTTTGCCTCCCAAAGTCAGGATTGGCTCAGAGTGCCAATCTGTGGTGACAGATTAACTCCATTTTGCCCTGCTGTTGGATGTCACCTACAATGGGAGAGTGGAGTTTGTTTTCCCACTCTGGATGTGAAGAAAAGGGCAGGAGGGAGGGAAGAAGCTTGTGGGTAGGATAAGCAAACCACTTGTGTACTTACTGCAGAAAAATGGTGTTTTAAAGGTGGCTTCGCACAATGTCTGAATGCATCGTTTAGGCTCGGATGAGCAAGAGGTATTCATACCCTTGAGGCGTAGAATGAAGTTTCATTTTATTTTAACAGATGAGGTCTAGGTTACCTCTTGTGACCTAGGAATGCTCAAACGAAGTTGACTTAACTGGCAGAAAAACTGCAAGATCAACACTCAAAATATCTGTGAGTGGACAGAGGTACCAGGAGAACTGTGTCTCTTTGTTCAAGTTGCATCGGTGCTATGTGTAAAATGGGACATGTACACACATGTGAAGAGGGATGTTGATCACATAACACTGCCTTACAGTGAAACAGACCAATGGTTTATGTAGATCAGTATTGTTTACTCTGACTGGCCGTGGCTCTCCAGGCCTTGCCAGAGAAAGCTCTTCTTAAAGACCTGCTACCTGAGATCCTTGAATGAGAGAGGCGAGGAACTGTACCTTAGATCCTCTGCATTCAAAGCAGGTGTCCTACTACTGAGCTACAACCCCTCTCTGTCTTAAGATTGGCCTAATATTATGTGTTGGCCAAGGTAGTAGAGCCTTGTGCTCATCTTTGCCATTGCTTTCACTGGTTGTATCCATTCTGCTGTTGGGAACAAAATGTGATGGGGGAACTGGCAGGTTCAGTTTTCACCTGATTTCTGTGGGGGAGAGAAGTATTTGATGCCGTTGTGCATTGTTATGTCTACATTCCCCCCCATATCTTCTGCCTGGATGTGAAATCCTTCTTTGATTTTATTTTTAAATTATATCCTGTTTTAAGATGAACAAGATCCCAGCTTGCAGGACTCTTCCAGTTGATGGCGGCACGCTCACGGACTCACCATCCGGACCTCCCGGGGGTGTCTCCGTGCTCTGGTGGATGGAGGGGGTGAGCAGGCTTGTAAACCCCCCCAGGAGCACCTGGCCAAGGAGCTTTGAGGGGGTAGCCTCTTCTCTGGCCGAATACCAGAGAATCAAGGCTCCCCCTTGCACCAGTGGTCCGTCCAGCCGAGAGACCTGATGGTAGAAGTGAAGCTAGCCGGGTCAAGCACAGGAGATCAGGCGTTTGAAATGATGAATGAAGAGGGGTCGGAAGACCAACTATGAACGTGAGTCAAATGAGAACTGATTTTTAAACGAAAAGATATCCCTTACCCGAAGCGGCGAAACGGCAGAAGTGAGTGGTGGGAGGGACGCCTCCCATGCCCATAAATCATTGAGCGAAAGGGGAGGGAGTGGAAGAATAAACAAGAAATTGCCCAGAAGTACTCATCCATCGAGCTATACAGATAAGCGCATATTCAGAGACTTTAAAATTTATTGCGAAAGCAAACAAACGAGAAAAAGATGGCGGGGAAGAGGGACAGAGACAAAGAGAAACTTTTAAAAGCAAAACTAGAGACCCCGGAAACGACCAGTGAGACGACGAAGGCGATGACAGAGGTCATGCGCCCTCTGCTGGAACAGCTCAATGTCTTTAAAGAACAGATGTCTGTTGTAACAGCAAATATTACTGTACAACAAAAGCAGCTGCAAGTTGTGACAACAAGCATTACTGCCCAACAAACGCAAATAACGGATTTGATTCAAGTAATGAAGCAGGATGCTGAGAAAG
>NW_015175445.1:131071-134887 GCF_001447785.1 Gekko japonicus
GGAGAATGCTGTCAGAACGCTAAAGGATATTCCATTTGAAGTAAGACAACGCAGAAAGAAATACAAAGAACTTGTGCTTTTCCTCCAAACAAACTCAATTGGATATAAATGGCTGTTTCCAGAAGGAGTAATATTCAAGATCAAGGAGAAGAAGGTAAAGATTGACTCTGTTCTTAAAGCTCAAGAGTTTCTAAAGGAGCAGCTGGGAAGGCCAGAGGACGAGAAAAAAGAAGAGGCCGATAAGTCCAGTGGAGAGCTGGAAACTGGTTCGTCTGGTGAGGACTCTTTGTCTGAGCAGGGGGCATCAGCCCCGAAAAGTTCCTACAAACTGCAGAAGAGAGAGAAGAAGAAGTAACGGCTGAAGGACTCTGAATTGTTCCTTCGAGAACTTTGGTTCTAGGGGATGATGGGGGGCACTGTTATTGGGCAATTAAATGTAACTGGGGATGTTTAAAAGGGTTAAAAGATTGACACAGTTCATAAGAAGTACAAAGATGAAAAGTCTGAATGAAGTATAAAAAGCTAGTTGGAGATCTCCTCTCTTGGGTTTTTAGTTAGTAGTGGGTTGTTTACTTTCTCCCTTATATGTAGCTTTCCCTTTCCCTTTTTTCTGTTCTAGTTTTTGTAGTGTTTAAAAAATCAATAAAAAATCCCCTCTGGGGGCTTTAAAAAAAAAGAAAAAAGATCCCAGCTTGCAGGCTGGAGGCTGAAAACTGCCAATTTAGCAGCCGGCGGGGAAAACCTTTCTCCCCCAGAGATGTTCTCGTGATGGCTTGCTCCTAATCCTACAGTGGTTGAAGCAAACAGATGGAAAAGGCAAACCCTGGAAATCCACACTATACAAGCGCCTAGTTTTTTCATGCCTATGCTAACTGGATAGGTAATGCATTACAAGTGAGGTTATATATGCATTACACTCATAGGCTGTCTTTTCTCTATGAAGTCTAAGTGGCATAATAGAACTTCCAGGAGGCCTCCCGTGCAGGCTGTAAACATTTTTTTTTTTGTTTACTTAAAACATTTATTAGACACCTTTCTTTCTTACAGAGCTCAGGGTGGCTTACAAACATAGATAAAACAGACTGGATAAAATACATTAAAATGTAAAAGTCCCTTTTGTTCCTGTGAGAAAGGCAGAGTAAATAAATAAATTAAATTAAATCGTCTTCAGCTGCCTCCTAAAGATCAAAAGGGAGGAGGTCAGGCTAGGGTTGCCAGGTCTCATTGACGTGCCAGCAGGGGGTTGAGAGGGAGCCTTCTGGGAGTGGGGCGGGGCTGTGTGATGTGATGATATCACACTGAAATGATATCATCACGTTGAGGATGTCACATGGTGACACTGGTTTGAGGGCAAAACTGTGGGTAAAATTGCCCTCAAACCGTAGAGTTTTGCCCCAAAACCAGAGCGTTGCCATCCTTACGCAATGACATCAATTTTGGATGACTGGCAGCAGGCAGAAGCTTCCAAAACTGAGGGATTCTCTGCCTGGAGCTGGGGAATGGCAACCTTAGGTCAGGCACACCTTCTTGAGGAGGTTGTTCCATAATTGTAGGGCTACCACTGAAAAGGCCCTCTCTTGTGTACCCACCAAATGAGCTTTTTTGATTGATGAGAATCATTCAGGAGGGCCTCTCCCTGTCATCTGAATTCCCAGGCCAGGAACATAAAATAAATAAATAAATAAATATGAGAGAAGATAACCTGGTTAACCCGATTATAACCCAGGTTATCAAGTAACCTGGTCTCAAGCCATCAGGACTTTACAGGTCAAAACCAACACCTTGAACTGGGCTCAGGAATGGATTGGTCCAGTATAATTGCTGTAATATTAGGGTCACACGCTCCTGATAGTTGGCCTTGACCAGCAATCTAGCCTAGAGTTCTGCACTAGCTTTAGCATCTTCAAGGGTAGCCCAAGTAGAGCCCATTGCAGTAGTCCAGTCTAGATGTAACTAAGGCATGGATCACTGTGGCTAGATCTGACTGACCCAGGATTGAAAGCAGCTGACACATCCACCAGAGCTGGGCAAAAGCACTCCAAACCACCACAGCCGCCTGGTTTTCAAAGATGACTGCTGTGCTGAGTAGCACACCAAGTAGTGAACCTGGCTTTTCAAGGGGAGTATAATCCCCTCCAAGACAGGAGAGATCTCAAGTCTCAGGTCTACCTTTGTACTAACCTAGAGAACTTTGTCTTATCAGGATTAAGTTTCAATTTGGTCATGCTCAGCCAGCCCTTACTGACTCCAAGCACTGGTTCAGAACATCAACAGCATCCTTGGAATTAGGTGGAAAAGCAGACCCAGTGAGCTTAAGCATGATGCCTTATTATTTAGCTACAAACTATATCCCGGGTCTCTTCTAGGGCACTGTCTTGTTTTTGCTATGACTGAGACAAGATACTTGGTCCTGACGTCTGACCTTCCAACATATTAGGGGTATAAAGCTCCCCCCTCCCCCGGGCTCTGGGCTATGAATGTAAACAATATTTAGGGTTTTGTGAACGGGACCATTACAGACATCTTTTACAACAGCATAATCTGTGAAAGCCTTGTTGAAGCAGAGGTTTAACATAGTCTTGAGCTGAATAGAATGTCTGACCATTCAGTTAATAGAAAGAACAAGGATGAGATGCAAGCAGAATTCTAGAAAAGGGTGACAAATCCTAGCCACAAGGAGGTTTTTTTTCCACTACCATGAACAGCGGTGTGCTATTTTCACTTGGTTATGTCAGCCTGTGGGCTTTTCAGTGCAAAGGTCAGCGTATCTATTTGTAGGCTGTGCAAGGGAGGATTCGTGGGTGCAAGGAAACCTGGTGCCAGCAGCTATAGTAGTGCCCAGATCTCCTCATACTGGAGAGTGGCCTTTGCCAAGGGCAATGTGGGATGCTCTTCTGTGATTTGACCTCCTTTTCAGCATCCTCCCTGCCTCCTTCTGTTGTTCCTTCTTGTCAATATGTGTGTGGATATTTCTTTCTGTGTCTAAGTATTAAGATAGGAAAGGTGTCTATCAAAACTGCAAGGCTCCTTAGTCCTTGCATAAATAAGTTATTTTGGCATGTTCAGTCAGGTCTCTCCTAGTCCTGTATCGGTATATATCAGTTTGGTGTAGTGGTTAAGTGCGCGGTTTGGTGTAGTGGTTAAGTGCACGGACTCTAATCTGGGAGAACCAGCTTTGATCCCCCACTCCTCTGCTTGCACCTGGCTGGATGACCTTGGGCAAGCCATAGTTCTGATAAGAGCTGTCCTTGAAAAAGAGCAGTTTCTGTCAAGAGCTCTCTCAGCCCCACCTACCTCACAGGCTGTCTGTTGTGGGGAGGGGAAGGGAAAGGAGTTTGTAATCTGCTCTGAGACTCCCTTGGGTAGTGAAGGGCGGGGTATAAATCCAATCTCTTCTTCTATCAGTGCCATCTTAAACAGTTATACACTGCTGTGTCCATAGAGCGGTATTATATCTGCTGAAGATGGTGTTAAAACTCTCTTTCCTAAAAATTGTTTTTATCAGGTCTTTTTCATTAGCCATATGCAGTATCCCAGTCTGCTACTACTGAACAGCTAATTAGTGCGCACAGTTGATCAACAGTTTTATATATGTTGAGCATCAGTTTTCTACCTGTGGATGGTAACAATGTCTGGCGAGTTGGGCTGCCTTTAATAATCTTGTAATCACTTCTCATTCTCTTGGCAAATGGGGGAGGGTGTCACAATAGATTTTTAAAAATCATACAGCTTTCATATTCTCTGAATTTTTTTCTAAACATGCTGATCTGGTATTAGAATTCTACAAGGGGGGACCCGCGATACTCGCGGGGGGGG
>NW_015175445.1:135654-146237 GCF_001447785.1 Gekko japonicus
CCAAGCCATAGTTCTGGCACAGTTGTTCTTGAAAAAGAGCAGTCTGTCAAGAGCTCTCTCAGCCCCACCTACCTCACAGGGTAGGGTGTCTGTTGTGGGGAGGGGAAGGGAAAGGAGTTTGTAATCCGCTCTGAGACTCCCTTGGGTAGTGAAGGGCGGGGTATAAATCCAATCTCTTCTTCTTCTTCTATCAGTGCCATCTTAAACAGTTATACAGTGCTGTGTCCATAGAACGGTATTATATCTGCTGAGGATGGTGTGAAAACTCTCTTTCCTAAAAATTGTTTTTATCAGGTCTTTTTCATTAGCCATATGCAGTATCCCAGTCTGCTACTACTGAACAGCTAATTAGTGCGCACAGTTGATCAACAGTTTTATATATGTTGAGCATCAGTTTTCTACCTGTGTATGGTAACAATGTCTGGCGAGTTGGGCTGTCTTTAATCTTGTAATCACATCTCATTCTCTTGGAGGGTGTCACAATAGATTTTTTGAAATCATACAGCTTTCAGATTCTCTGAATTTCTTTTCTAAACATGCTGATCTGGTATAAGAGTTCTATGGGTCTTGTAATAGATGCGCTAGAGAAAGTTCTTGTGTTTCGTTTTCTTTGGAGAACATACAGCAAAAGGGCTGCTACAGTTGCTCTCTATGAATGCTCAACATTGTTCACAATTTTTTTCCAGCTTGATCAGCTGCCCAGCGTAACCTTGTCTCCTAGATGTGCACCAGTATGAAAATGCATTCTGAATTCCAGGTTACTTTTATTTGAAAAAGTGTGCATGCACATGAGAGCTCATATCCTGAATAAACCTTTGTTGGTCTTAAAGGTGCCACTGGACTCTAAATTCGTTCTTCAGGTTAGATTGTAACTTGAGTTTCTGAATGACTTTTTGGAAGTGCTAGTACCAAAAATCTGAAGAGCGGATTTCTTGCTTATGCATAGCTCTTGTTGATTTTGTTGACTTCTAGGAAGTCTTTACATGTTAATCATACATTCCTGATTTTTTTTAAACAATTGTTACTACTCGCCAACATTGTCAGTTTATGAAAATGAGAAGAAAATGTCCATAACACTGCCCAGATGAAGAACTTGGTAATGTTTCCTTCTTAAAACTCAAGATGTATTTGGTGTCCCAGCTTCTGCACTGGAGAAGCATGAGAGAGCAAAAATTAACAACAACTACAGACCAGTTAAATAGTAAGAACATTGCTCTGCAAGGATGAGATAGCAATACTCAGGCAGATGTTTTTAAAAAGGTTAAATGAGCTCATGTATTCTTGTGAGACATTGCAGGAAGTGATTGGTTTTTATTTATCTTATTAAATTTATATCCTGCCCTTCCCAAAATGGGCTCAGGGAGGGTAACAACAAAGTGCATAAACAATTAGACAATTAACAATGAAATGCATAAACAATTAAAACCAATACTATAATTAAAACAGCAAAAACCCTTACACAATTAAAAGATGGCACATTAAATATAGCAGTGCAGACCTCCCTATAAGTCGGACTGATGGTCCTGGAGCTGTACCAGGTTCATATAGTACTAAACTCCAAATGGGGGAAATAGTCAGGGCAACTTCTGTGCAGGGAGGCCAACTAATTGGGTGTCCACCACCTCAACTAAAAGCCTGGTGGAACAGCTCCATTTTACAGGCCCTGTGGAACTATAATAGGTCCCACAAGGCCCTGATCTCAAATAGGAGCATGTTCCACCAGGTAGGGGCCAGGACAGAAAGAACCCTGGCCCTAGCTGAGGCTAAGTGGACATCCTATGGGCCAGGGACAACCAGTAGATGTTGATCAGCGGAGTGCAAGGCTCTCCGGGGGGTTATATGGGGAGAAGTGGTCCCTTAGATATCCAGGTCCCAGGCTGCTCAGGGCTTTAAAGGTTAATACCAACACCTTGAAATGTATCCGGTATTCAATTGGTAGCCAATGCAATTGGCGGAGGACTGGCTGAATACGTGTCCGCATAGGTGTCACAGTCAGCAGGCGAGCTGCCACATTCTGTACCAGCTGGAGTTTCCGGGTCAGGTTCAAGGGTAAGCCCACATAGAGCAAGTTACAGTAATCTAGCCTGGAAGTGACCATTGCGTGGGTCACTGTAGCCAGATCCTGGGTGGATTGATAAGGGGCCAGTTGTCCGGCCTGCCGAAGATGATAAAAGGCAGACCTGGCAATGGCGGTGACCTGGGCCTCCATAGTAAGTGAGGCATCCAGGATCATGCCAAGGCTGCTAACCCTCAGCCAGGCACCAGCTGCACCCCGTCAAGGCCTGGGAGCCTACTGCCCGAACCTAGATCACTCCGGCTCAGGCACAGGACCTCTATCTTCGATGGATTCAGTTTCAACCAATTCTGTTGTAACCACCCAGCCACAGCATCTAATGCCCTGCTCAGATTTTCTGCGGTGGAGTCCGGCTGGCCATCCATCAATAGAGCGGGGTGTCATCAGCATACTGATGACAACCCAGCCCATACCTCTGTACTAACTGGGCAAAGGAGCGCATATAGATGTTAAATAGCATTGGGCTGGGCAAAGGAGCGCATATAGATAATAGCATTGGTGAGAGGATCGCCCCCTGTGGCACACCACATTCGAGTGGGTACCACTGGGAGATAAGAAGGATATAAAACCCCTCTCCATGTGTGCTGTGGCTGCGACCTGAATTGGGCTCCCAAAAACTTGGGAAATAAGCAGTTGACATGTGACTTTGAATCTGATAGTCAGTTTGGGAGGAAACAAACCCAACCCATGAAAAATCATAGTTTCTAGTTTAGCCAAGTTTACCTAGTTCTTGCTGTGGCAGGGGATGTTCTGTCCCCAGCTCCTTTTTCTTGCAGCCCCTCCTGTGGAGAGCAGGAGAAAAACAACATTAAAAAAGGTTGTCAGCGATAGTGTGGCATCACTTATAGGGAAAACCGGGAAGTGACATCGGTTCTCTCTAGCAATTGCTGGGAACTCTGTGGCTTTACTGTCAAGTTTCTGGTGATTCCTAGAGAAGCATGACATTACTTCTGGGTTTTCCTGGAAGTGACATCACACTGTTGCCAGTGGCACTACCCCATGTCCCTGCCCCCACCAGACTCTTGCTGATCACCAGGCCATGCCTGGCAACCCTATATTGGGCCCTATGCTGACTCAGCTTTTTGTAAGTATTTCTCTTTATGCTTTGTAATAGTGCTGTTCTTCTCCTTATTTCCCAAATATTCCTCTTAAGTGTCTTCTTAGAGCTGTCCATTTTGTCTCATTCTTCTTCTAGTTAATTGAGGACCATTGCATAGGCTGGATGGCTTAGCTTAGTAAGCAAACACTGAAAGAGGTAGGCTGTGAATTTTGACTGTGGGTATGTTGTGGTTTCTCTGGCATTTCACAAGTCTTCAGACACCATCTAATTCCTGCAGTATGAGGGGATTTCTTCTTTCTTTCTGAGAGCACCAGAATGCCTCTTTTAAGATAAATGTCTCTTCATTTGTTTTAAAGCCAGACTATGCATCAAAAGTAGCCTGCAATGACAGCAAACATATTTAGACCATAAGAATTTGGGAGAGGTGTGGAATCAAGGACATGGACTAAGTGATGTTAATCGTTTCTAACCCTCCCCATTTTATTCATATTTAAATTGACTAAGAGTTCTTTAATTGGGTAGCTACTAGATTTTGAGCAGGTCTCTGGAGAGGCAGCATATACCTTTTGTAAATAAGTAATAAATAATTCTGTCTGGATTTTGCCCATTTTTGTCAGACCGATCACGTTCCACTGTAGTACCTAAGAGCCCAGAGTTTATTTGGTGGCAAGTTCCGTTATATGAATTAATCTCATTTAGGGTTGCCACCCTCCTGGTGGGGCCTGGAGATCTCCTGGAATTACAAGTGATCTCCAAAATACAGAGATCAGTCCCCCGTCCCCCTGCCCGCGAAAAGGGCCACTTTGGAGGGTAGCTTGCGTGGCATCACATCCCTGCTGAGCTCCCTTCTCTTCTAAAACTCCACCCTCCCCGGGGTCCATTCCAAATCTTCAGGAATTTCCCAGCCCGTAGTTGACAACCTTAATCCCTCTATACTAGTTCTCTGTTTCACTGTCATTACTGCTGAGAATGCACATGCCTTCGCAGTGACACTGGAACGTCTGTGTGTGGTTTTTCCCCATGCTCCCTTCATGCCTACCATTCTCCCACCACCCTCCTTGTCTCTGATGCGCTTTTTGCTGAGTTTTTAAAAATTGATACTAGGATCGTCTGTCTTATTATACCAACTACTACCTGTAATACTGACAGACAAGGCTGGGTGGAGGAAATGACAGGGGCGAGGGGAAATATGCTGCATGTGGGCAAGGAGGGGCGGAAATCTGTACCTTCCTGCTACTTTTCCTGGAAAAATTGTACCAAGATAGGTTTGAGAAAACCCACAGCGGAGCCAGGGAAAACCTGGAAGGTGGGTGAATGCATGATGGTGTTGTGTTGAAGCTCAAATGGAAACTCTGCCTGGAGCGGAGTGGAAGATGGGGAACAAGAGCTTCTCTTGAAACAGTGTTTGTTTTATATAGAGCCCATTAGCAAAACTGGCACTCCCGCCCCACCATCCTTCTTTTGTGGATATATTTACAAACCCTAAGGCTCCAAACATGTTATGCAACCTGTTGACTCTCATGATGGGATAAAGATGTGAAGATCTGTTTTGTGGTGTGCATAAGCTCTGCTGATCTGCAAAAGCCAGAAACTCTAGTCTGCTTGAGTATCAGCTCACTATCTTTTGGCTGGCTTCTGGTTATATAAAGGGTGCGCTTGTGGCTCTGGGAGGAGGCCTGACAAATTTAGCAACAGTAGAATGTAGAACAGCTAAAAGAATGTTGGGTGGCATAAACTCAGCTCATGCTGCAGTGAGTGTGATCTGTATTCTGTGCGCTGGCTGAAAGGGTCTGGTTCTCTGGTATATGACTAATGCAACAAACATTGTAGTTTCCGTGCCTCTTCAAGTTCAAGGTGGTTTTGGCCTCCTGTTCTAGGATTCTAAAGACCGTTTGGAGCAATGGAATCACTGAGGATGTTGACCTCTGAGCTTTGGGTGGCTAAGGGAGAACTAGAATTATGCTTCTGTATGCATTTGTGATACAGCAGCTCAGTCAGTCACATCACTATTTGCAGAAACATTGTCTTCAGCAGATTTCCCCCCCCCCCTTTTCAAAATTATTTATGAATTTAGTGACTGAATCTGCTTTTATCCTACTACTCATGAGTTGAAGGGTGGGCTGTTTTGGGCTAGTTATTTTAACACTCTTCCTACATAAAGCTGTAAATAGCTAGACTGACTCATTTAGTTTTGTTGGTGTGTTGAAAGAAATAGCCTTCTCTGTTAATATCTTTTTTGGGACTGTGATATAGGAAGGCTAAGATGCTCAAATTAATTGTATTTGAGGAAAGAAAGATTTCTGCAGGCAGGTCCAAGGTAGGCAAAACCAGTCTCTAAGGCAGTCCTATGTGCTCTTAGGATTGGGTTCACAATGTGTTTTAAAGAATTTAAGTAAGAATCCATTCCCTTAGAGGAACTTGGTAATCTTAAGCAAACCTTTTGAAACCACAGAACCAGCACATACTACTCACCCCACTTCGGGATATACATTTGGGCATACCCAAACCAAAAATATACCCGAAAAACACCTTATCAGTATTTTTCAGGTATATTTCTGCATACCAAAAGTGTCCAGGATTTTTCAGGAGAACCAGAAAAAATCCTTGAAAAAAATCCCAGATATATCAGGAATTACCAGCAAACCTGAACAACAGCTCAGGGGCTGGAGCAGATTGCTCCCACTGCTCAGCTGTTTTTGGGCTTTCTTCTACAATCCCTTTAAACAGGGGGTATTTGAAGGGACTGCAGAAAACAGTGCGCAAAACATTCGGGGCGGGGCACTCTCCCCATTGGCTCAGCTGGGGCTCATTTTGGCTGTTCGACTGAACAGCTGAAGAGAGCCCCAGTGGAGCCTATGGGGAGAGTTCTCCCTGCAGGATTGGCTGCTTGGTGGGCTGTGTTGGACAGTCCAGTTTAAACTGGGCTGCTCAGCAGAGCCCCAGTAGAGCCTGTGGGGAGAACTCTCCCTGCAGGATCAGCAGCTTGGTGGGGTCTCCCTGCAGGATCAGTTGCTTGTCGGGCTCTCTTGGGTAGTCTAGTTTAAATAAACCAGGTGATTAAATCACATCCTCCTTTAAAATGTAATGGCTAAAACTGTACGCAGCCTGCTGTGGCCTAACCAAATCTCTGTGGATACTGAGGGTCTTTCTCTTTGGGATTCTGTGATACACGCACACAAACACACCAAGAAAACGACAGGTCTCGATCAGTTTCCTGTCAGCTACTAGCATCTTCCAGAAATAAACGCTTTGCTCATGTGTCACCTGGTAAGCCAGTGACTTGGTTTTGCCACTTTGATAAGCATTCTGCTTCACTGTCAGCTGGGGCTGAATCCACAAGCTCTTCCTTGATCCGCTTTCACAACCAGAGCTGTGCAAAGCACAGTGCTAAAAATTAATACATCACATGCCAAATATAGAATAAGGCAAAGAGAGATTGTTCCTGATGTCATTAGTCGCCATTGTTTCTCAAATCATTGAAAACCTCTCTCCTGATAGGAGACTTGGGGAGGGAGGGCCATTAGTTGCCAGCGACCAGAATAATGTTGCACATAGGACTTAAAGGAGCTGAAATGTCAGGCTGCAAAAAGGCTTGTACTTATTTATTTGCTTACTTCGTTTGTATCCTGCCTTCCTCCCCAATGGGGACTCAAGGCGGCTTATCTCTTCTACTTTCCTCCACTTTATCTCCACAACAATCCTGTGGTGTAGGTTGGGTTGAAAGAGTGTGACTGGCCCAAGGTCATCCAGTGAGTTTCCATGGTACAAGCTGGGATTCAAACCCAGGTCTCCCAGTTACTAGTCTGATGCTTTTACCCACATCACCACACTGGCTCCACCAAGTATTCTTCTGACAAGAAAATAGAACCAAGAACCCCTGATGGATTGGACCAGTGCTTCATCTGGTACAGTGTTTTGTTCCCAGCAATGGCCAGCTAAATGCTTCAGGGAAGCTAATGAGCAAGGCATGAAATCAGCTTCCATCCTCACCAGCTGGTATTTGGAGGTGTGCTGCCTCTGAACATGGAGCAGAGGTCCATCAGTGGCTATTAGCCACAAGGTATAGGTAGGAACTCTCAGTCTGGGGCAAGTGATGCTCTGTGCTTGGGGGGGGGGAACAGTGCTTCTAGTGTCCTGGCCCCACGAACCTCCTGATGGCACCTGGTATTTTTGGACACTGTGTGATAGAGTGTTGGACTAGATGGGCCATTGGCCTGATCAACATTGGCTTCTCTTATGTGCTTATGAGTCCCTTGATCTATGATGGCTAATTACAAAGGTCCCTAGAGGTGTATCCAAACCAGCAGTTCATCACACAATTGTTATGGTGCAGATTGTATCTCACTGTGCAGTTGTCACCTGTTGTACCTGCAGTGATCCACTTCCAGTCCATGTATACACTTTTACCTCATTTAAAAAGTACAGACTTCAGGGTTTAAAAATAATGAATATATGCTAAAATACCTGTATACCCTGTTGTTTAGATAGCTTTCTGATAGCTCAACTATTTATTTACTTACGTAATCTGTACCCCACCTTACTCCCCAGTGGGGACCCAAAACAGTTTGCATTATTCTCCTTTCCTGTACTTTATCCTCATGACAACCCTCAGAGGTAGGTTAGACTGAGTGTGTGTGACTGGCCCAAGGTCACCCAACAGGCTTCCATGGCAGACTAGGGATTCGAACCTGGGTCTCCCAGATCCTTCTTCAACACTTTAACCACTACACCATGCTGGCTTTCAACTGGCTACTTTATGATTTCCTTTTCAGATGTCCCTCCCACTTTCTTGGCATACTATATCTAATGTATTAGCTTAAGGGCACTAGTGTGCGTGTGTGTTAAAGTGCCATCGAGTCCTAGCTGGCTTACAGCAACCCCACAAGGTTTTCAAGATGAGAGACTAACAGAGGTAGTTTGCCCTTGCCTGCCTCTGCATAGCAACCCTGGACATCCTTGGTAGTCTCCCATCGAAGTACTAACCAGTGCTGACCCTGCTGAAGAGATCTGAAGGGATTGGGTGCTGATACAGTTGTGCCAAATACACTGTTATTTTAGGGGAGCAGCAACCACCACTTCTCTCTTTGAGTTCTTAAGTTTGCCGCTTTGCTCTGTCAAAATAGTAGCAATTACCATAATATCTCCAGTTGTTAAAAACTAAGCAGGGTTACTAACGAGCACACTGTCTCTTGCCAGACTGGCTTGCTTGGCTTATGAACCACCAAGTCAAACACAACTCTCCAGTCACGTATGGTGGCCTGCCATGGACCAAATAAACCTCCCATGTTTGTATGAAAATGGAGGTGTGGAACTTGAGGCATCCCAAGGCTGCAGACCTATCCTAAAGAGATCCTTTTCTCCCTTTCTCACATTACGAGAACTCGTGGGCACGTAATGAAATTGCTGAGCAGTTGGGTTAGAACAGATAAAAGGAAGTACTTCTTCACCCAAAGAGTGATTAACACATGGAATTCACTGCCACAGGAGGTTGTGGCGGCTACAAGCATGGACGGCTTCAAGAGGGAATTAGATAAGCATATGGAGCAGAAGTCCATCAGTGGCTATTAGCCACGAGGTATGGACAGGAACTCTCAGTCTGGGGCAAGTGATGCTCTTGATCCAACATTGGCTTACCTTATGTTCTTATGTTCTCTTATCTTCCTGGCTCATCTTCCTAATTCTGTTCAAAAGATTCCCTTAGAAGGCTTACCAAAAGATTTTTTTTCCCCCAAGAGAAAACCCCCTACATTAAATCACGGCAAATAAGAAGTTTGAAAACCATTGCGCAGCCTGAATCCATTCATCCTCTCGTGCGCTGCTTTAGTTCAGTGCTCTTTTTGATGCATTTCTGGCTTTTAGAACTACATTGCATGTCTTTGCTTTTTTAACTGTTTGGGTGGCAAGAAAAAAAGGGAGCCCTGTACAGAGATACAGTTGTCAGGTGAGGAGATGACATTTGCTTTAGGCTGTTGTATCGGTAATTAATGAGAGTGCTCCAGTCCTTCTTGGGCATTTCAGGGCTTGCTTACAATAATGTATTTTGATGGCTGGTGGCTACAAGCTGCTGTCCCCCTCCCACTTGCCTAGGAGGTGGAAAGAGATAGTTTCAGCATTGGAATGTAGCCAGCAGATTAGATGAAAGGGATTTTGCTCCTGGCTAGAAAAAAAGGAAGATGGGGGTCCCAAGACCATACTGTTGCATTTGAGGGAACTGAAGCTACTTTCAAGATTGTGATATCTGTATTGAGTATCTGCCTACTCCTTCATGCTTAGCTTTAATGTCTGTAAATAAGCCGACTACTGGGAAAACACGATAAACTTTTAGCACATGAGACTGGACCCTGTAAAGGCTGTTCCTGAACGTTCTTGCCACTTAGCAAAGTGAAACAATTAAGAGGCGGGGAAAGAGGGTCGTCGAACAGTGCAAGTGGAGTGCTTAAAGCATTATTCATCATCAGATGGTGGTGGAAGGAAGGTGGCATGGTATAGCCCGATCTCATTAGATCTTGGAAACTAAGCAGGGTAAGTACTTGGAAGGGAGACCTCCAAGGAAGGTTCTGCAGAGGAAGGCAATGGCAAACCACCTCTGCTTCTCACTTCACTAACCCCTTTTAAAGCTATCTATGCTTGTGGCTGTCTCTCTCCTAGCAGTGAATTTCACACTTTAATTATTCATTGAGTAAAGATGTATTTCCTTTTGTCTGTCCCAAACCTATTTCCCAACAATTTCAATGTGCACCCCTGAGTTCTAGTACTATGGGAGAGGAGGAAAAAAAACTTCTATCCACTATCCCTACCCCATGCAAAATTTTATAGTAGTAGTAGTAGTAGTAAAATTTATTGTGTAGCCATTGGCCATTACAATTTAAAGCAATATACAAATTAGATAACTTACAGCACTGGAATTTGAATTAGATTTAAAATATAAGAACCTCTAAAAATCTGCACATTCCGTATTTAAATTAATTAAAATCTTAAATATAGATACCCATCTCCAGAAACACATACACAGCCTCAAACATTGCTGTTTTAAATTGCCGTTTTACAGTTCAATTTCATTTTTCTATGTTCTTGGCCCTGTTTTTACTAGCTGCTAAGGTGAATAGTGCTACCCTGTAGGAAATTGTAGGGTCTGCGTCTGACAGCAGAAATATTAATTTATCGATGTCAGAAAATTTTTGCAATTGATCTATGATTGCAGTCAAGAATTTACATCTCAGTTCCCAGTACAATGGGCAGATCATGACATAATCAAAAAGATCCTCCACAGAAGTTTTACAGATACAAATACGCTGTTCCTGGGGTAAATATTGTCCCAGGAGTAATTCTGTTGGCATAGTCTTGAAACCCAATGCTTTAAATGCTGATCTAAGCTTGTATGCGGTAATATTTACCAGATATGCAGCTCTTAAATGATCTTTCTTTATGTCTTTGTACCAGGGAGCAAAT
>NW_015175445.1:146248-152115 GCF_001447785.1 Gekko japonicus
TAAAAAACTGAGCTAGCTCACACTAACTCAGCTTAGAGGGAACACTGGTCCCCAGTCATTTTCCCAAGTTTCGTTTATTGTCTTAGCCATTGGCCATAACAGCACAAAGTAAATCAAAGCACAACAGATAGTCATTTTCCCAGTAATGGCCAACCAGATATTTCTGGAAGATTTACAAGCAGGCCATGAAATCAGTAAAGCTCACTTGCATTTTGATGCTCCACTCCAGCCACTGATACTTCGAGCTATGCTGCCACTGAACTTGGGAGTTCCATTGAACTTTTATGGCTAGTAAGCTATTGGTAATATCTGTCCTCATGGATTTGGCTGAATTAGTTATTCAATATTCTATTTAGACATGCAAGCCTACCAAGCTATTTATAGGGCCATTAGTATGCCATTTTTTCCTCTGTACTCCTTTTCCTAAAAATTAAATTATTATATGGCATTGTGTGTGGAATAGCCAGGAGATCCAAGATTGTCTGGCAGCTGCAAATTCTAGCTCTTAGCGTTATGATAGTGATGAGCTAGACTTGTTTTTGTGGGGGGCTGAGAGAGCTCTGAAAGAACTGTGTGACTGGGCCAAGGTCACCCAGTTGGCGGAGTGGGGAATCAACCCCGGTTCTTCAGATAAGAGTCCACCGCTTTTAACCACTACACCAAACTGGCTCTCCTTTTCCTTATAGTCCACAAAATGGAATATGTTTTTTCCCCCCTCCAATGCTACTGCACACTGAGCTGATACATTTCTGGATCTATCCATCCACATTCCCAGGATATTTCACAGCCAGTTCAAATTTCATTAGAAATATATATGAAGCTGGGGCATAAAAACCCAAAACAAAAATAATGTTCATCACTTTAAACTAAGATTTAATCTCATTTTAAATTTTGTTGACATGCAGATTTGAGCCTTGTGGAATTTTGTGCCCGATATAACTTAAGAGTCTCTTATAACTTTTGCTGCCTCTGGGTTCACCGCAACACCAGATCAGTTATGAATGTCAAATAGCACCATTGTTCCTTGGTGGACCCCCTACTAACTTTCCTTGATTTATGTGAAAGCCATTCATTTATTTCTAGCATCTGCTTCCTGTTTTTAACCAGTTACTGATCCCAAAGAGAACCTGACTCCCATAGGCTGTGGTGTTATGTTTACTTGGAACTTTTGCTAAGAGGCTTCGGCTCTGAGTGTTAGACATGTATGGAGGGAATCTGCATCACTTTCCTGATTTTAAATTGCACCTCAACCCCCACCCCCAGCAAGCTGTTTGTCCTGTGGGGATGGTATTGGCTACGTATGCACTTCCTGCCTCAAAAGAGAGCACTTATGGCTGGGCAAATGACATGGAAAAAGGGGAAAGAACCCCTGGGAAAAGGGGAAATAATTCAAACACATCCCTTTGGTTGCTTCTAGTATTTAAAATGATCTTGGAGATGCTGGTCACAGATCTCCTGAATTCAGGTTGAGTTTGGGCTTTCAAGAATTCTAAAATATTAGAGAAGCAGAATATACCTTTGTGGAAGTTATGGTGATTCTTCCATAGTAAGGCTTACTATTCAGGATGTTGTGTGTGTGTGTGTGAGTGTGAAAATTAATTTCTGCCAATTTACTAGGAACTAAAATTAGGCAAATACAAATATAATTTCAGGGATCAAGTGTCTCAACAGTCCTCTTCCAGCTCTTCTGAAGTCCCTTGGTTTTGAGGTTTCCTCATTTGAAATTATATGGGAGGGACCCAGTTGGACTTTCAGGCAACTTTTTGCTTCTAGATATGTTGCATTTGATAGCCTCATAGTAGTTACTAATTTTTTATTCCTAAGTGGTTTAAACATTTATATTCTATAATGTGTCTTGAGTTTTTCTCAAGTTTAAGTTGAGCCCTTTAGTCAATTGGATGCTATCTGTAGCCAGATATGCATAGTCACTTAATTGTGTCTAGAAATATTGTCTTTTTATTATGCCTTGCCTGCACACATTCCCTATCAGTGTTAGTTAATATTGTTGTATTGTAGAGTTAATATTGTTGTATAAATGTAATTTGGCTCTCATCCCCGGCCTAAGGGAATCACAGTACAATCCTAAACAGTTACATCCTTCTAAATACATACCCTGTTTAGGGTTGCACTGTGATTGTCCCAAACCAAAAGTTGCCCAGCTCTCTTCCCCCCCCCCATTTAAAAGCTGTTCTACATCTATTGGATGTTGTATGCATTAAGTACTGTCAACCATAAGAATTAATGCCTCCAAAATGTCCTATCATTAACAGCCTTGCTTTTGCTAATCAATTTCATGGAATGACCACAAGTTTCAGAGTTCATTTTTAAGCAGCAAATTTATTTCTGCAGTTGCAGATTACAAAATAGGGGGGGGGGGATGTAGATCTGCTGGGAATTCCCCCCCCCAAAAAAACCTGATTATTTAGTGTATGAACAGGTTTAGTGTGTGTTAATGAAATCCCCTTTTGCAGTTGTTCTTTCCCATGTGTGTAGGAATAAGCTTTTCTGACTGCTTATAGAAACATTCTAAATCAGAAGATTTTTTTAGACCTTCAGTGTTCTTGATATAACGTTTACTATAAGGAAGGTTTCTAGAGGCAATATACATTGAGATTTAGCTGATATGATAAAAAAAATTTCAACAGGATGACTTAGCTTATCTAACGATAATTTACAACTAGTAATTGGACAAGTTATATTTATGATTTTATGTCATTCCTAAAAGACAAGGGAGATTCCCAGCATGAACTGTAGCAATCTGTATGGAGAGAACCAAAGAAATGGAGCACCCCTACTGCACAGTGGAGTGTGGTATGGCTAGTAAGAACCTTGAAATGAACACATGCCAGGGAGTGCCACAGATGTGTCTTTGATTTCCCAACTTGCAGCTGTGTTCTTGCCTGCTAGGTAAACGTACAGAGAAGGACACATGGCCACTCTAGCCACATCATCCCTATGCCCCCAAAACTCACTTAAAAAAAATATAAGGGAACAACGGTGTTTGGTAGACTAATTATGCAAAACACACCATGCATGCAAAATATACAAACTGCAATAAAGATTTTAATAAACTATATCCCGTGTGATTTAATATCTATAAAATTCTATTATACGAAACACCTAATTTCTATCTCTATTTATGGTTCCCCTACATAATATATTCCATCTCACATAAAAAAGTTTCTAGTTTAAGCTTAAATATACGAGACCTCAGTAATTTCTACAATTACAGGAATGTCTTGTATATCTGAGCTTAAACTAGAGACTTTCTGATGTGAGTTGGAATATATTGTGTAGGGGAACCATATGGTTGATAATAGAGGTAGAAATTAGGTGTTTCATATAATAGAGTTTTATGATCGTGATCACATGCACAATTAGCTGCACCATAGGTGCAAATGCCGGGTGGATTTAAAGGGCGCGATCAGACACAAACATCTGGGAAGCGCCCCGCACCCATTGGCAACCCGTTTTGCTCCGCCGCAGAAGCGGAGTAAAAAGACACCAGGGAAAGTCCAGTAGCAAACGGGTTGCTATGGGCCACGGATGGACTTTCCCTTGTCTGATCGCTCCAGCGCACTCTCATGGCGTTGGGATGGTCTGATCAGGCCATCCCGACTCCGTGCTGTTGTCCCCCCCTTCTCGGTATGCACATCATTGCACACTCCATTGGGAGCCCTCAGTGCTGAGATACGATTCATTGATTCCCCATTTAAGCAAATTGGAAACAAATGGCAAAAAACCTCTCCAACTCTGACTCAGCCACAGTTGCGTCTGATCACATAGTGGCGGGCTGCCCCCGCAGCTTCAAAGGACTGTGTGATTGTGCCACTGCGGGTCAAATTCCTCCAGAGGGAATAGCCTCGCTTCCCCCCCCCCGGTTTATCTCACGCGTGTGACTGTCACCTATAGATATTGACTCACATGAGGTATAGTTTATTAAAAGCTTTATTGCAGTTTTATATTTTGGAGGTTTGAAACGAATAGACACTACAATCCAAGTGTTTCCAGACTTGCCGTTTGAAATACTGAATGCCAGACGCAATCTACGTCCGACTGCGCAACGGCTAAATGAAATGAAACAGCGATACAGGTGGCTCCCACTTGGGCATTTATCAGTAACATTTCATGGAAAAGTACTAACAGCATATGACACAAAGACTGGAGAAGAGCTCATAAAGGAAATAGAAGAGACACAAAAGGAATGAAAAACTAAAGCAGGAAGAAACAAAAAGAGACACAACAAAGGCGTTTGAAATAAGACTGGATAAATTATCATAACTTTAATTATCTCGACAGACTTAAAGATATATATAATGAGCTTCAAGAATGGTGGTGATGCTAGGTTTCCAGGGATTCCCCCCCAACCCTCCCAATGGGAGAGTCCGCAGCACCGTGGGAGATGGCAGAGACTCGTTCGGTGAACACAAACTCCAAGGAGAGAAGCTCTTCTTGAGGAGTTTTCCAAGAAATAAGATATAGTGTAACTTAAGCACCAACTTACTTTGCTTTTAGTTTTTATATACAAACTAGATGTAAGCTGAACAGATATATAGCTGATAATAATAAGCAGAATAGAAAAAACTCAATATACTAGTTTAAGTTTGATGGTTTACAATAGTTTAAACATTAGAAGATAAGTGAAATTACAGTGTTTAAAGCTATGGAGGGAAAAAAAACCTCAAGAAGAATGGTAGATAGAGTAATACTCTTTCCAAGCCCATAGTAAAAGAAATATCAATGTTTAGATGATTGTGACTTGCCAAAACAATGGATCTGGACTACCTGAAATAATCAAAGAAAAAGTGTTTAATGTAATGATTTCCTTTCAATTTATGAAACCTGTAATTGTTTCTTGTGCTTGGAAAATAACAATAAAAAGAAAATTAAAAAGTCACATTAAACAATGCAGAAATTACATAGTAATTACATATGGGCTTATATGCAGTAGTATAGTCCATACTCCCTATCCCTTTACTGAAGCATCTTTCTAGGGATGGGCAATTCATGCTCATTGGCATGTGGGGGCAGCCAACCATTTTGATCAGCACTCTACAATGTACCATCCCTCAACTGCAGCCAGGGGTTCAGTACTACCACCTGCTCCTAGTCATTCCTCCCAATCCTTGTCTTGTAGGTTTAGGGCTGATCTACATGTTGTCCTTTTTAATGGACCTGATTCATTTTCCCTGTAGTCACACACCAGCTGCAGGGAACTGCTTTTTTTAGATGGAACAAGGAATGCCAGATGTTCAAGCTGGATTCAGAGATCATATTGCAAATTTATGTTTCCAGCTGGCCAAGGTGTCAGACAAGGATACGTTTTATTTCCCTGTCTCTTCAATCAGTATGTAGAAGACATCATAAGGAAAGTTAGATTAGATTTAGATGAAGGTGGAGTGCAGATTGGTGGAATGAACATTAACAATTTGAGATATGTAAATGATACCACATTACTGTCAGAAAGCAGTGAAGACTTGAAGTGACCACTAATGAAGGATGAAGCAGAAAGCACCAAAGCAGGATTACAGCTGAACATCAAGAAGACAAAAGTAATGAGTACTGGAGAATCATACAACTTTAAGGCTGATGATGAAGAAGTTGAAATTGTTAAAGATTTTCTATTCCTTGGCTCCATCATCAACCAAAAGGGAGACGGCACCCAAGAAGTCAGAAGGAGATTGAGCCTGGAGAGGGCAGCCATGAAGGATCCTTTCTTAGATCAAAAGAGTCTTTCCTTTTGTTGCAGTAACAACACGCTCATTGGAGATTCCAACCTTTCTCTTAGAAGCCAGGTCTTATAAAGTTGGGGTAGCAAGCCCTTTACTCCAGAAAACCGCTTTTCGATCAGCTTGCCAATCCAGCCA